>NW_006800405.1:279478-284095 GCF_000485575.1 Poecilia formosa
ATTGAGGCAGGAAGTGAAGTCGTGGCCCCGGGGGGCCTCTGGGGGGGGGGGGTCATTACAGACGGCGAGGAGTCTGAGCGAGCCGAGGCGCTTTACAGGAACAAGCAGATGCATGCAGGGTAATTTTAGCTGTGCTGGCAGGGGGGTAAACACATGACGTGTGGACGGATTAATGAGCGGCACCGAGGCTTCGGCTGCAAACCGGGCCGCCGCCGCCGCCTTCTGAGGCTGTGCAGGTTAAAGGTCAACCTTCAACTGCAGTTTAACTTCTAACCTCCATTCATCTCAACCTGAGCTGGTTAAACTGAGCCTACAGGCAGAAAACCTGCTACCTGAAACACCTGCAGCGTTTAACTGACAGCAGATCAACGCAGCGTCGGCTGATTCTCCTCCTTATAAACATTAAAGTTCATTAATGTTCATTAATTTATAATTAATTATAAAGTTGCTCCATGTTTTCAACAAGCTTGAAAGTAAAATTAGTTGCGAGCACTGGCGTTAGCTTGCTAACTGGGTTGTCTTTGGTATCTGTTCATGCTATTAGCATGCTAATATATGCTAACATACATCAACATGTTCAAAGCTGTTTCCCCAAATCTTCCCAGTAAAGAAACGTTTCACTGAATAAATCCAGTAACAGATTATTGTTCTGTTGATTCATTTCTTCTCTGATCGTTACACATTTTACCGTTAGCATGCTGCGTTGCTAAGGCATCTGATCGTCGTTAGCATAATCATGCTAACTATTTACTCGTTAGTATTTAATATTGGTGTTCATATTCTTGATGTTGATATCATAATTATGTCAGAGAAGTTCTTCTGCTAAAGTTAGCATGTGAGATGTTAGCTTTAGCGTCCTAACTAAAGAGTAATGTAATTTAATTTCCTCGACTTTCATAGTTCCACCAAAACTCAGTTTTCTTCCTTTTAATGTGGAAAACTGAGACGTTT
This sequence comes from Poecilia formosa, assembly GCF_000485575.1. Lineage (NCBI taxonomy): Eukaryota > Metazoa > Chordata > Actinopteri > Cyprinodontiformes > Poeciliidae > Poecilia > Poecilia formosa. The sequence goes on from NW_006800405.1 coordinate 280,430, forward strand.
GAAGACTTTCTGCCTGTTTTGTCTGCAGAGATCTCTGGGCTCAGACGTTCAGGGTTTAAATTAAAGTCGGAGCTCAAACCGTCCAGCAGCAGCTCAGAGAAACAAACTGAGGCAGATTATTGTTTATTTGTGAAACAGATGAAGAGATCCTCTGTGCAGACTCGGATCAGTCAGCAGGATCTGAGCTTTTTAATAATCGGATGAACAGATTGTATCTGAAGAGGTTCCTTCAGCGCTCGTCTTGTTTACGTCTCGCAGATCTGAGAGAGACGCCCGACTGATGTGGGCTCCTATTTATCTTCTTCCTCCCTTTGCTCTGCTTGCATTTCGCCTGGAGGACTGACTGCTGCTGCTGATCCTCCAAGGTTACAGCCGAGGCTTCATGCACGCACAATCAGGAAGACATTGTTGCTCCTTCAGATTCTCATACAGACATGAAGATTTAGTTATGAATTAGTTTTTTGATTCGTTTCTTTCTAAAGAGAAACTAAAACGGTCTGTACCAGAACCTGGTTCTGGTACGGTTCTGGTCCATCAGAATCGGGTGACGTTTTGAGGTCACCGGGTTCCTCTGGACTTTAACTCCTGAACTTCTCTGTTTCTGTTCGAGTCGCTTCAGCAGAAGCAGCTGCTGCTTAACATTTATTGTCTCTACAACTCAAAGGTCCACGAAGCAGAAAACACCCATAAACCTGTTTTAGTCACTTCTTTAAAGAAAACTATAATTTCAGGGAACCAACTGTTAATCTCATAAAGCACCAGACATAAATCTTTAACAGCCACCAGTTTATGGATATTATTACACCTGAACGAAGATTACCTCAGAGAAACAAAACATTTCACTCCCTGCAGCGGATTTTAGATATCATGTCTGCTAATAACAGAAATACTGAATTCAGGTCATTTATTCTGCTTTAGAGCTACAAGGAAACCTGATTCATGTTCTGTGGTGAAAGATTAAATCCCTCAGATTAAATGTAGGAACAGCAATCCCTGTAACAGGCATGCTAACCCTATCGTTAGCATTACGCTGCTAATATTAGTCTCATCTGGAGGACAAAGATTTTTATTTAAAAATGTATTTATTATTGAGCAGATACAACTAAAAATATATTGATAAAGACTCCAAAGTTGTAATTTCTGCATTTTTAATGAATGAATTTTGTGGCCCAGCTGTAGTTGAATAGTTTGGACTCGTCCTGCCGGGGCCCAGCAGCCGGTTTGGGCCCTGAGGCCCCTCACAGAGGTGGAGCGGCCCTGTTTTCAGTCTCTGGGCGCAGATTCAGGCTTTTCTCAGCGTGTCTGCAGCTGTGTGGGGGTTCTGCTGCTGCGTCCTGCTGGGGACGTTTGTCCTGGTGGTGATAAGGTGGGGGGTCGTTTGCTCCTGGCCCCCCGGTGAGGCAACACCTCAGGCGGGGCAGCCGCTTCTTTGGTGGTCTCTGCTGTGAATCGACTACAAACAGAGAGATGTTTGGAGTCGGAGGTGTGTGTGTGTGTGTGTGTTGGGGGTTCATCCTGTGATTAGATCAGAGCTCCTCCTCTGAACTGGGAAGTTGCTGCAGGTTTCACACTCCTGATCAGAGAATCTTCTGCTCTGATTTATTTGATGCAGAAACATGAAAACGTCCCGATGAGCTGCTGAACCGTTGCTGCTGTTTCCCTGAAGCTCAGACATGATGACAGATAAACATCATTAAACTTTCTGCTGCTGCAGGATTAAGCAAGGAAATCTCACAATATTAACGTTTATGTCCATTTGAAACATTTGAAGATGAGTGGATAATGTTTTATTAGATTAAAGATTACATTATTACCCAATATATTAATTAATTTACCTGTTTTTTGTTTTTCCTTTTGGATAATGTTTTAGTTTTCCTTTTATTACTTTTTCAAATAATTTATTGGAGAAGTTAAGATTCTTAAATTTCCTGTAGCATTAAAATATCTATTTTTTCATGCGTTAGGCAGATGTTATTTATAATCTTTGGTTAATTTATTGCATTTTAATGAATTATCTTATATATTTACTTATTTCCTAAGAAAGTAAGACTTTTCTTATTTAAAAGTCTCCCATTTTTCTCCAAAACATTTTGTCTCAGTTCAGAGGCGCCGTATCGGGGCAAAGTTAGGACAATTCCTCCCACAAGTTTTTTTCCTAAAAAAAATGAAAAAAAAATGGGGGCCCTGTCAATTATAAAATTAATCATATTGTGTTTTCTAAAATTGTTTTAGCAGTAAATAAAAGTTACCCCTTCCAGACCAAACAGCACACATCCATGTTTGCCCTGAAGCCCCTGGATCTGCATGAAATGGTTCGTTCCTGCTTAGCGGTGACGTTTTCAGCAGCAGTCAGTAAAAGACCAGAACTGGGGCTCCTACTATGCTGCTAAGAAAAATAATAGTCAGGTTTTCAAAGAATAGAGACATAGAGAGAAAAAGACCGGAGGGCCGATTTGTAACAGTTTTTTCCTCCAAGAGAGGCAGGTAGACTGTGTGAGATGATCAATTCAGCATAGTCAGCATTTAATACATTCATCCATCCATTTTCTGTAACCGTTTTCCCTTAGTGGTGTCGGGCGGGAGGCGGGGTCACCTGGACAGGTCGCCAGTCTGTTGCAGACTAGCATTTAATGAATTAAGGAAAGAATTTACCAACATATTCATATATTTAACTTGTCTTTGTACCTCTTACCACACTCAACAACAGATGAGACAGCGGGCAGCAGCTCTAACCCTGATACCAGCTTAACCTTTGACCCCGGTCCCAGTGTAAACTGTGTTCAGTGACAGGCTAGTTAGCATCATTCCAGGGAATCTATGTGGATTTTTTTCTCTCTCTACTCTTTATAGTTACACAACAAAAGCAATGTGTTTGTTACTCACAGAAATTCAAACAATCTTTATAAAATCTTCCATTAGCACATTTAGCAGTGAGTGAACGAGGTTGATTGAGAGCACTAAGACCCTCCTCCTGGTTCTGATTGGTTGTTTTTGGTCGGTGCATTTAGCTAGCAGTAGCAGCTCAGGGAGCAGGTGCAGCAGATTGATCTGGAAACAGATTATCTGCTTCATAGCAAACATGGTGACAGCTTTAACAAATATGGAGGAAACATTTTTTCTTAGTTATATTCTGCCGCTTGAATGAAATGCAACCACACAGCATTTTGAGAAGTCTGGATAGCTTCATGTATATTCTGCATGTTGCCTCTGACTGTTGCTGGTGGGGAGAAACATTTCAATGAGATGAAACTAATCAAGCATTTAAGCAACCTGTTTGCTGTGTTGTGTGCTGACTGTTGGATGTAACAGTAACTAGCAGTAAATATTGTGCTAGCATCAGTATTGGACCAAATAGAACAAGGCAGTTGGAAGCTTTTAAAACTGAGACGCGTCTGATGGTCAGATAGACTCAAGAAATTATAACAGCTGCGAAGAGGGAATTTAATTTTTTTGTCATGGTGCCCAAGATTCCTGGTGGCGCCTGTCAAAGATTTATGTTTTTATTTTCTTCATCTCAGATTTTACTTGATAATTTCTGACAGTTTAATATTTAAGAGTTTCACTGAGTTCCTCTGTTTGATTAAAGGCTTCAGACGCTGCAGCTCTTATCTCTGTGGGAGACCACACACACACACACACACACACACACACACACACACACACACA
>NW_006800405.1:285602-288774 GCF_000485575.1 Poecilia formosa
CGTCCTCCTGTCCTCCCCATCCCCCCGTCCCCCCGTCCTCCTGTCCTCCCCATCCTCCTGTCCTCCCCGTCCCCCCATCCTCCTGTCCTCCTCCCGTCCTCTGAAGGTCGTCTCCTCTGTCAGACGACGATCCTCTGCAGGCTGAAGGTCCGATCTCTCGGCTCGGATCCAAAGTGTAATTAAGCTGCAGGATAGAAGCGGTTCTGCAGGTTCTGATCCAGTTTCCTGGATGAAGTTCTGGTGTTATGTTGTTTTCATCCAGACTGGTCCAGAACCCGTCCAGCAGGACGAGTCTCAACATGTCAGTGGAAACCTCAGTGGTCAGACAGAGTCCTTCATCAGAAGGAAAGAGATTCTGAGGAATTTACCCAGAATCCCTCTGAGTGGACTCTGACTCCTCCTCTGTCTCCTCCTGTCAGTTTACCCTCCATCCCTCCTCCTGTCCTCCTGTCGTCCTCTGTCCCTCTTCCCGTCAATGGAGACACATTCCAGCCGGTTCATTCCTGCCGTGTCACTCCGACCTTCCTCCCTCAGGCGGAGAAAGAAAGGCTTCTTCCTGCGGCCTCTTTTCATGTCCAGAAGGGAATCCGGCCCCCTGAGGCCCCTGAGGGGTCACCGCTCCTTCATAGGCGGGTCAACCGGCTTAAAGCTCCACCGGCTAATTGCCGAAGGTGAAAGAAAAACGTTCCTGTGTGATCGGGTCAGAACCCATCCTGCTCCAGATCCTGAACTGAGGACAGATTTACTGGAAGCGGCTGTTCAGAGATCGATGGGAGAAAATCCGATAGAGGAAATAAATCTGCAGTTAGCAGCTAAAGATGTCAGACCCTCCATCAAGTCCTCCAGGTCCTCTCCGGTCCGTCGGGTCCTCTGGTCCGTCAGGTCCTCTAGTTCGTTGGGTCCTCCAGTTCATCGGATCCTCTAGTTCATCTGATCCTCTAGATCATCGGGTCCTCTGGTCCGTCAGGTCCTCTGGTCCGTCAGGTCCTCTAGTTCGTTGGGTCCTTTAGTCCGTCGGGTCCTCTGGTCCGTCAGGTCCTCTAGTTCGTTGGGTCCTTTAGTCCGTCGGGTCTTCTGGTCCGTCGGTCCTCCACTCTGTCAGGTCCTTTAGTCCGTCAGGTCCCCTGGTCCGTCAGGTCCTCTAGTTCGTTGGGTCCTTTAGTCCGTCGGGTCCTCCAGTTCATCGGATCCTCTGGTCCCTTGGGTCCTCTGGTCCGTCGGGTCCTCTAGTTCGTTGGGTCCTTTAGTCCGTCGGGTCTTCTGATCCGTCGGGTCCTCTGGTCTATCAGGTCCCCTGGTCCGTCGGGTCCTCTGGTCCGTCGGTCCTCTGGTCCGTCGGGTCTTCTGATCCGTCGGGTCCTCTGGTCCGTCGGTCCTCTGGTCCGTCAGGTCCTCTGGTCCGTCGGTCCAGACCAGAGGACCAGAGGACCTGTCAGGTCCTTTAGTCCGTCATGTCCCCTGATCCGTCGGGTCTTCTGATCCATCGGGTCCTCTGGTCTATCAGGTCCCCTGGTCCGTCGGGGACCTGATAGACCCGACGGACTATCTCTGTCAGGTCCTTTAGTCAGGTCCTTTAGTCCGTCAGGTCCCCTGATCCGTCGGGTCTTCTGATCCATCGGGTCCTCTGGTCTATCAGGTCCCCTGGTCCGTCGGGTCCTCTGGTCCGTCGGTCCTCTGGTCCGTCGGTCCTCTGGTCTGTCGGTCCTCTGGTCCGTCGGTCCTCTGGTCCGTCAGGTCCTCTGGTCTGTCGGTCCTCTGGTCCGTCGGTCCTCTGGTCCGTCAGGTCCTCTGGGCCGTCGGTCCTCTGGTCCGTCGGTCCTCCACTCTGTCAGGTCCTTTAGTCCGTCAGGTCCTCTGGTCCGTCGGGTCCTCTGGTCCATCGGGTCTTCTGGTCCGTTGGGTCCTCCACTCTTTCAGGTCCTTTAGTCTGTCAGGTCCCCTGGTCCGTCGGGTCTTCTGATCCGTCGGGTCCCCTGGTCCGTCGGGTCTTCTGGTCCGTCGGGTCCTCTGGTCCGTCGGGTCCTCTGATCCGTCAGGTTTTCTGGTCCGTCGGGTCCTCTGATCCGTCAGGTCCTCTGATCTGTCAGGTCCTCTGATCCGTCTGGTCCTCTGATCCGTTGAGTACTCTAGTTCATCGATCCTCCGATCCTCTAGTCTTTAAGGTTCTCACATTAACGCTGTCGTATTGGTTCCTACTGATAGTCGATTCATTGCTTCTCGTTTTACTCCTGATCTTTATGAGTCTTATAAAATGGCCATGGCTTCTCACGATGTTCCTATTGCTGCTTCAGCTTTTATTTTGGTGGGACCAGTGCTTTACTTGTAATTTTCTTCTTTAGAGGACGAGTCGGTGCTTCCTCCCAGTCTCCTGAGTGAAGCTGGACAGACGCTCTTTGTTTTCCAAGCTGTGAAACTCTTCCTCTGGTGAATATGCTGATTGTTCAGGAGGAGGAAGAGGACGAATCCCTGAGGTCTCTTTGGACTCATCCCGGCCCGTTCCACATGATGTTTGAACAGCAGCTGGGTCACCTGGTGTCTTCCTGCCGCTGGAGGCTCATTGTTTCCTGCTTGTCGTCCAATCGGCCGCCTGTGTCCTCGCTGCTGTTTGTCTCCTGCTGGCAGAAGCTTTTGTCCACCTGAGGACATGGAGGCGTTTGGTGATGGAGCGATGCTGCTTCCTGTCAGACGCCTCTTCATGCATCCAGCTGCTTTTGATAACTTTAAAAACGTTTAGCGCACCGAACCTCAGCCACCGTTGGTTTAGTTCCAGGAACCGACGCAGTGCATGATGGGAACAAACTTTGTTTACCTGTTTCTGTAAAAACAACCTTGAGCTTCACTTTGCTGAAGGACGATCAGGAACATCAGGTTTATTCATTAGATCATAAAAGTTTCAAAATATTAATGTTAATACTAAGATTAACATTAATATAAATGTTAATATTAATGTATTTCCTCCAGCTTCAGATTCACCCAAACATTTATAACATTCAGGGAAACTGTTCAGTATAAATATTCAGAATTAAAATAATAAAAACAAAAGTTTTCACACCGCAGCTTGTTTATAAACCGCTGCCATTTCATTCCTGGTTTTTAAACCTGCTGCCCTTCCATTCCTGGTTTTTAAACCTGTTGCCATTTCATTCCTGGTTTTTAAACCTGCTGCCCTTCC
>NW_006800405.1:290061-291065 GCF_000485575.1 Poecilia formosa
CCTGTTTTTTAAACCTGCTGCCGTTTCATTCCTGGTTTTTAAACCTGCTGCCGTTTCATTCCTGGTTTTTAAACCTGCTGCCGTTTCATTCCTGGTTTTTAAACATGGTGCCGTTTCATTCCTGGTTTTAAACCTGGTGTTGTTTCATTCCTAGTTTTAGACCTGCTGCCGTTTCTTCCGGACCTTCTCAGAGGTTCTGGTTCTGATCTGAGCGGACCTCCTGATCCATCTGGGGAACTGAAACTGTTTTTGTTGGAAACGACTCCTTCCTCTGGGCTGGAGATGTTTTCCCTCCCTTACTTTAAATAGGACCTTCAGTGTGAGGTTTGGACACAGGTGTCTCATTTCCCGGTTTCCTCTCAGTCGGATCACGTTTCAGCTCCTTGCTGTTGGGTTTGTTTTTGTCCCAGAGGTTCTGCTCCACCCGTCTCTGCTTCCTGTTGCCGTTTGATCCCAACAGGATGAGAAACGTTCTGGTTTTATGTCTGAATTTGGTTTTCTGCTCTGAAGCGAATGGTGAAGCTGCAGTATGAGTCATTAATGTTGAAACAGCAGCCAGCTGCAGAGCGGTTCTGGTTCTGGTTCTGGTTTCTTCACTCTGATAGGATCTAACTGGTATCTGCAGTAAATCAGGATCCACCCTGCAGTTAAATCCTCCTTGTTAACCTTGACCCATAAAGTTCATCTGCTCACCAGAGGGCTGCTGGCACGTGCACACTCTCACGTGCACGCGTCGTGTGCACCAGAGAGCGTGCATGTGAGAGTGTGCACGTGAGAGCGTGCATGTGAGAGTGTGCACGTGAGAGCGTGCATGTGAGAGTGTGCACGTACGAGTGTGCACGTGAGAGTGTGCACGCCCTCAGGAGGAAGGAGGACCCTGGCTGTTTGCAGCTCCTCCTGGTTTCACGTCATAAACTGCAGCCTTTGTCTTCCTATCAGCTGCTTCACCTTTATTTGCGGTTGACGTCAGGGTTAGGGGCCCGGCCTCCCAGGGCCCCCAGGGG
>NW_006800405.1:292561-297327 GCF_000485575.1 Poecilia formosa
AAATTTGGCCAAAAGTTCTGACCCTCCAGGTTTTGGGCGTCTGGGTTAATTAATCCACATTCAGGCCTGAAAACGTCTCAAACCCGTTTTAGACACTGAAAAACTTTCACTGTAAAACAAAATATCAACTAAAGTTAACCAAGACTTCCAGCATATTTTCCCTGGTGTGTTTTCAGGGTTTGGCTCGTTGGTCATGTTTCCTCCAGCCTCATAACTTCAGCCTGATGTCTGTAAAATCTCTTTGCCTTCCTTTTGTTGGCGCTGCTGTTCACTTCCTGTTGGGTTACGTCTGTGTGCAGGGAAAGCCTTCGACATCACCTACGTTCGGCTGAAGTTCCACACCAGCCGTCCGGAGAGCTTCGCCATCTACAAGCGGAGCAGCGAGGGCGGCCCCTGGGTGCCGTACCAGTACTACAGCGGCTCCTGCGAGAAGACCTACAGGAAGCCGAGCCACGGCTTCATCCGGACCGGCGGCGACGAGCAGGAGGCGCTCTGCACCGACGACTTCAGCGACATCTCGCCGCTCACCGGAGGAAACGTGGCCTTCTCCACGCTGGAGGGCCGACCGAGCGCCTACAACTTCGACAACAGCCCAGTCCTCCAGGTCAGTCGGCTCGTCCCTGAAGGTCCCAGTTCGCGAGAAGGCCTGAAAACATCACATTGTTCATGAGGAATGAGGTGATGTTGGGTTGTGCAAACATGATTTTAGCTTTGCTGTTGGTTCAGAGCTGCAGCTGCAGGAGGAGATGTTACACAAAACCTCAGATGTTACACAAACTTCAGCTTCAAAAGAAAAATCCCCTGAAAACCAGAAAATCCTCGTAAAGCACCACGGGGGTTAAGATGTGGGCAGTTTGATGAAACGCAGGTTTTGATCCTGAAGTTGAGGATCAGAGCTGATCTCCACTTTGATCAGATGAATAAGATCATCTCTGACCTGATAGAAAACAATGAAAGGTTTCCCTTCAGCTCCTCTGTGAGCAGAATATCCTCCAGACGGCTCTGCAGTCAGAACCAGAACCAGGCAGCCGATGAAGCCGTCTGCAGCAGGGATGCTAACCTTAGAGCTCCAGGCGATCTGGGATTATTCACACCTCTGCTGGCAGAAATCATGAAAACCAGTTTCCAGGGAGTTGACATGGCGTAAGCCAGTCTCTGGACCCAGGAGTCATGGTGGGGGTGTCAGTACCTTTGGAAAAGCAGAACCAACCAAGGGTTCTGCTGGGGAAAGGAAAGGAAAGGTTCTGTCCAGGACCAGGTTCTGGTTCTGGACTGGCCGTCCTCCAGGTCGGACCTTCCTGAGTAGAGGATGTTAAAGTCATTACAGTAACTGGGTTCTGATGGACACCTGGTTCTGTTGGACACCTGGTTCTGTTGGACACCTGGTTCTGTTGGACACCTAGTTCTGATGGACACCTGGGTGACGTAACGGTTCCACCAGGTGGACTTTCTGTCTCCAGATCAGCGGAGACAGAAAGGGTTAATCTCAGGCCTCTTTCCAGTCGGCACAGAGTTTCCCTACTGGATTCCCAGACCATCACAACTGGGATCCACTCTAGGAGGGTCCACTCTAGGAGGATCCACTCTGGGAGTGATCCACTCTGGGAGGGATCCACTCTAGGAGGGATCCACTCTGGGAGGATCCACTCTAGGAGGATCCACTCTAGGAGGATCCACTCTGGGAGGGATCCACTCTGGGAGGGATCCACTCTAGGAGGGATCCACTCTAGGAGGGATCCACTCTGGGAGGAACCAGCTCCCCACCTCCTGTCTGAGTCCAAAGGGTCTCAGAGCTGCCAACCGGATCTGAGTGCTGTAGCTCTACGTTCCTGGGTTCGGCTCCCTCTGCCTCTCTGAGGTTGCTGGTTCCAAGCCAGTCAGTGTTTCTCCCAGTTGACTCCCCCAGATTTCCCACCCGAGCGTTTGGCCGTCTCCCCAGCAGCTGGAGCATCTCTGTCGTCCTTCCTCCTCCTCCTCTTCCTCCTGTCTGCTGTTGCCTCATAGCTGGAAAGCAGATTGTTTTCATTCTTCTCTTTCTTACACGATGTTGTGAAATTTTTCCAGCTCCTCTCAGACTCAGAAACGCCTCCAGGAGTTTTTTCCAGTTGCTGCCATGAGGTTTCAGGAACGAAGCAAAAGTCGGTTTGATGCGAATCCATCCGGTTCATCGACGCTCAAAGGGCTTCAGATCATAAAACTAAAACATCGTCAGCAGTTTGGAAACAAACGTAAATAAATGTTTACACCAGAAACATCTGTCGGTCCTGGTTCCTGGTCCGTTTGGTTCCTGGTCCGTTTGGTTCTGAGGAAACCCAACGGAGCAGGATCAACTCTCCGTTTGTGTCGTTGGTTCTGAAAGTCCAGGATGCTTCACTCAGTGCGACCCAGTTTGGAGACTACTGGACCATTTCAGAACCGTGATCCTTTTCTTTCCCAGATGTTCTGTTGTTTTGGGTCAAGGTTCTATTGATGACCCGGTTTGGGTCGGCCTTCTGCTTTTAGGAAACCTTTGGTACAGATGAGTTCACAATTCAGTCAGTGACCAGGAGTTACCAGAACCAGAACCAGTCTGGATCTGGATCTGGATCTGATCCAGATCAGATCCAGATCTGGTCAGGACCGGATCTGGTCTGGATCTGGACCGGATCCGATCCGGATCTGGCTGGCGGCTCCCTGAGATGTTTTGCGTTTGGAATAATCTTTAATCTGGTGGCTCATCAGTAATTTGCGTTCTGATTGGTCGGTCCTCGGACATGTTGGTTTGTCACCAGCAGCTGGATGACTGTTCCCATGGCAACATCTAATTGTGTTGATTGCAGGATTAAACCGGATCTGGATCCGGTCACACCTGTCGCTCCTCATCTGACGTTTGGTTCATTTTTAATCTGCTGCAGCTGAACTGAGGAAATGATGGAAACGTTTTTATGAAGAAACGTTTGAAACGGTCAAACTGATGTTTAGATCAACTTCCAGACTTCCTCCCAGTTTCTGGTTCCAGGGTCTGTGGTTCCGCCCCGGTGGAGGAACTTGGACCGGGTCTGGTCCTGACCTACATGGGTCGGATCCGTCCTGTTGGATTCTGCCTCTGTTTTTCCGTCCTGAAGCTCCTCTCCCTGTAAAAGAACAGATTTAGCTCTGCTGCTCAGCTTCAAACTTCCTTATTTGACCCGTTGGCACGAAGCTATTTATACCAAAGCCGGGACTCTTTCTGGAGGCGTCAGCCGGCCGATGGCGGCTCTGTGACATTCCTGCCGTCTGTCATCTCCAGGTCCGGATTGGGAAATGACCACCAGCTGACCCACCGGGATTCCTGGCTCTTTAACGCGCCAGCGGAGGCAGAGCCGCTGTCACCGGGCGCCGGTTCAGTTCCCAGCAGAATAAAGGCCTGACAGCAGATCAGGACCTGATCATCAGAACAACATTTCTCCGTTTTACAGCCTGGAACCGGGTCCAGCTGGGCTCAGCTTTGGATTTACTGGTTTACAGTTTCACATTTGTTCCTTCAGCTGCAGCGATGCGTTCAGAACGAAGTTTCTCAGACATAAAGACGTTTCTACGGAAGGTCTGCTCCTGCCTCTGGTTTCCACAGCTGAGCTGGAAACGGCTGACAGGCGACGTGAAAACTATAAACGGGTTTCTAATTTTAATAAAACATTAGCAGATCACACAGAGGTTGTCTGAAGGCCACAGTTACTGGTTTTTATAGCAGAGGGTTGATAATCAATCTAAAATGTTCTGCATGAAGCAGTTGGACATTTTTGGCATCTTTATTGTTCCATCAGTTTTATTCATGTTGTTGGACATCTTTAGAAGTCACAGCTGTGCTTTAAATGTTCCCTCGGTGTCTCTGTGTCGTATTTAAACGCCGGCTGGGCCAAACTGGCACAGATGCATGTTTTCAGGATACAAAGGAATTTTAATTCCTTATTGTTTTTCTTCAGCTTAGATTGAAGTTTTAACTTCAATCTAAGCTGAAGAAAAACAATAAAAAACCTTCAATCTAAGATGATTAAGACATTCTGTAAAACTCCAAACTGATTATTATAATGATTTGTGATAATGTTTAATTCACCAGAATAATCTGACAGCATCCCTGTTGGTAGGCTAATGTTAGTGTTAGCATGCTAACAGTGATGTTAGCATCCGTTTGCTAACGGTAAAGTTAGCCTGCAGTAAACGTGAAATACATTTACTGCAGTTTTGATCAGTTAGTTGCTGAATAAATAAATACATCAATAAGTTATAGAAAATATTAATCTGAGGGAAACTGTAGATTAATGTGACCAATCCTTGATTTCTGATTTCTGACTGTTGTGATCAGATTATTATATCGGTTAAAAAAACCATTTTAGTTCAGAAATGTTAATGAAAAGAGTTTTAATCTAAAGTCTATCAGTAAATAACAACAGGAGTGGCTGAACAGTTTCTGATGAAACGTCTGAAGTTTCTGGATCAAAGAAAATAGTTCAAGGCTGACAGAAAAGATGTTTCATGTTCCAGCTTTTCATCCGTTCACTAAAATCATATTCATTCATTCATAAATAGGCGTTAGAGTAATAATAAATGTTATTAGTGATAAATCATGTTGCTGGTTCTGACCCTCCGGCTGCAGCTGGACGGTTTCCAGACGGGAAGTGAGTCCAGAACCTCCCAGCTGTGAACCGATGACGGATCAGTTGATCCTGTAAAACAGACCAGATGCTTCCAGTCACTGCAGATAAAACGGTGATTCAGACAGAAAGCAGTTCTGCTGACCCAGACCTGGT
>NW_006800405.1:299172-318060 GCF_000485575.1 Poecilia formosa
GTCCAGAACCTTAAAGTCGGTCCAGAACCTTAAAGTCGGAGCAGAACCTTGTAGAACTGCCTGCTGTGTCCTAAGGGGAAAATTACAACCTAAATTTCTGTGTAGTTTTTAAAACCTGATGGAAAATTTCATGTTAATTAAAAAACAGTGATTTTATCGAACTTTCTCATTGAGACCCACGTCTTTAATACATAAAATCATGTTTGAAAAACTGTTTTTGTATTTTTTCTGGTTGTTTTTGGAGATTTGTTTGTTTTTTGTTGAACTGAATAAAGTCTGAGGCTGTAAAATCTTTAAATACTTTAAGTACTTTAAATACCTTAAATACTCTTCATCAGATATTATGCAGTAAAACAGTTTAACGTCAGTAAAACAGTTTAACGTCAGTAAATCGGTTCTGACCCAAACATGTTGTCCTGATTCTCTCGCTGCTTTAACCTCAGATAAAATTCAAGGTTTCTGTATTTCTAGTCTCAATATGGTGATCAGAGACTGGAGCCGTTTTCCTGCAGGAGTCCAGAAACCCTTCACGGTGGTTCTGATAAAAACGGGTTTCATTTCATTTCCAGCCTCAGACCTTTATCTCTTTAGCATCTTGACCCGCCGCCTGCAGACGGAGCTTGTTGCATTTTTGCTGCATGCTTGAACAGGAGAGGGGCGTTTGGGGGATTGTTCAGCTGGTTGCAGTTCACACTTTTAGCTTTCAGATAAACTGTGTAGAAACCGTCTGTTCCTTCCCGCTGCGGCTCTGAAGCTGCAGCCTGCCTGTTTGCTCTAACTGTCCGTGTCGTCTCCGTTTAGGACTGGGTGACGGCCACAGACATCAGAGTGACCCTGAACAGGCTCAACACGTTCGGAGACGAAGTTTTCAACGACCCCAAGGTCCTCAAGTCCTACTACTACGCCATCTCTGACTTCGCTGTGGGAGGAAGGTAAACACGAGTCAAACATTCACCTGCCGGCCGGGTTTCCGCCTCCTCAGACAAAAGAGCCTCCAGTGAATGGAGAAGTGGGCTCAGGTGGATTTACGGTCCTGATCCGGCCTGTGTGGCCCGCTGCCCTGACGCCGGCCTCATGGGGGCAGAGCGGGTTGGACCCAGAGCCTCTGCAGCCATAATCTGTTTGAAATGCAGAGCAGATTCCATTACACATCCAGCATTCCTGACATTCCTGGCTGGCAGGGCCGGATTACAGGGACGGGGCGCTGCCCTGACGGACCAGAGGCCCGCAGAGCGCCGCAGGCTGCGCTCACCGAGGCGTGGTGCTGAGCGGGCCGGGCCGGGCCGGGCCGGGTCACCTGGTTGGACTTTAACCTGATCCATGAACTCATCCTGCAGTCCTGCTGCCTCCGTTCACACAGAAACAGATTATTAAGGTTCTCTGCTTTAATGTAACATTTACTGGATGAAGATGATTTAAAACCAACAAACTACTTTAAATCTCTGTTTTGGCTCTGCTTCTGTTTTGTAAATTAGATTTTGATACTCATCATTAGTTTATGACTCAAGCAGCAGAAATTAAATAAATGCACATTTAATGACATCATTTTTAACCTCATTAAAAAATAAATGTAATCAAATAAATGTAGTTAAATCTCAAAGTTTGTCTTCAGTCTGCAGCTGAGCTGCTAAATGTTTATGTCGCCTAAAGTTAAAATCATGTCTAATTTCTAACATTAGTTGCTAATTTTGACATTTAAATGATGCTTTAAATGCCAGAGGTGGATCAGAGTTGAGCTAAGTAGGTTCATGCTAACAGCCGTGTTGTAAAGAAAAGTCACAACTAAAAACCAACTAATTTAGCTGAAAAGTAGTTTTTGACCTAAACTAACAAGTTAAAACTAACTGGAGCTAAAAATATCAGTCATTTATATACAGGTTAATTTTTCAAACTGACTTAACTGTTTAAATTTATCACTTGTGATATGAAAGGAAATGATCTCAGGATAACAGCTTCACTAAATCCAATGATTGCTCAGCATTAACTGTGCTAACAGCGTTAGCTTAGCATGATGACCAGGCATTCTGTAGTTTCACAAAGATTTAATGTTTCAAGAATCGCGTTGGTCTTCTCAAATTATTTTCACCCAGCTGACTGGCAGTGTGCAGCATCACGTTGGGGAGGGGCAGAGTTGTTTTCTCAGGTGTGTGAAGCATAAAAACGATGTGATGAAGAATCNTAAGTCCGCCAGCTGCAGGACGGCGACCCGCCTTGGCCCGGCCCGGTTCGCCGAGTCAAACCGGGTTTCAGTTCTTCTCCTCCATCAGAGTCCAGTTCAACGGCGTTTAGCTAAAGTCCCACACAGACAGCAGTTTTAATGCTTTTATCTTTTTTATTATTTCAAAATCTCTTTTTCTTTCTTACTGTCGATGTCACATGCTGGTTTATTTTTATTTTTAAATGATGTGAAGCTCCTTGAAATGCTTTGCTGCTGAAATGAGCTATACAAATAAAATGTGATTGATTGATTGATTGATTGATTGATTGATTGATTGATTGATTGATTGATTGATCAGGAAAACGACTTTGGACCAGAAATGAGTCCAGATTGTTTCAGACCTTCATCATTTAGTCGATTTATTTTATTTTATCTGGAGTCAAGAGGCCAGGAAACGAGTCCAGGTGATTGAATCGGGTCCAGGACCAGGTTTTGGTCCAGGTTTTGGTCCAGGTCTGGGTCCGGGTCCGGGTCTAGATTTTGGTCCAGATCCGGGTCCAGGTCTTGGTCCAGGTCCAGATCGGGGTCCAGGTCTGGGTCCGGGTCTGGGTTTTGGTCCAGATCCGGGTTTTGGTCTGGGTGCGGGTCTGGGTCTGGGTTTTGGTCAGGATCCGGGTTTTGGTCTAGGTCCAGGTCCAGNATGAACAGATGGATGGATGGATGAACAGATGAACAGATGGATGGATGAACAGATGAACAGATGGATGGATGAACAGATGAACAGATGGATGGATGAAGAGATGGATGGAGTTTTTCCTCCTGGTTTGTTTGTATTTCTTGTGATTATTGATCCGTTCTGATCAGGAATCTTCTGCCTGTCTGTGTTGCTGCATCGTTTCTCTGACCGTCTCAGCAGTGAAACGACGTTGATAGAAACGTGGAGCTCAGGTTTGTGGGATCCGTCTCTCTGAAGCTCTCAGTTCGTTGTGCTGTCAGACTTTCCACGGCTCTGTGCCAGGAAACCCCTGAGACAATCGGAGAAGGTGGAGGCTGAACAAGCGCCGTCCTGTTGGAGCCAAACCTTCAATCACCGAGCGGAACAGACTTCAGTCTGATGACAGATTTCACACCAACAGGCTGCATTCAGACGAGGCGTCTGATGATGAAATGCTGTTTCTTTGTCAGGTGATGTGCTGAGTGGTGTGTCATCCAGCTGTAACAGGTGTGTGTGTGTGTGTGTGTGTGTGTGTGTCGTCAGGTGTAAGTGTAACGGCCATGCCAGCGAGTGTGTGAAGGACAGCGGGGGCCGGCTGGTCTGCGACTGCAAACACAACACGGAGGGCGTCGACTGCGGCGTGTGCAAAGCTTTCTACAACGACCGGCCGTGGATGAGGGCGACGGCCGACAGCGCCAACGAGTGTCTGCGTGAGTCACCGGTTACCGGCTGAACCGGCCAGGGAGCGGACAGCTGTGCTGGACGCTGGCCAGGCCTCTGGGGGATTGTGGGAGTTGTAGTTCCTGTTTAATGCATGACTAAGCGGTGCTCAGTCTCCCACACTGCAGGAAACATGAGAGTCAGGGAAACTTTTCCAAATCCAGATATCACCATTCGCTACGGTGACGAACTCAGGCCGTTTAGTTTCTAACTAAGATCCAGAATTATACAGAAAATGTAGAAGTAAAACAGAAGAATGACGAGTTTTGACTGAAACACCAAACCAGTGGATTAGGAACAACAACAAGTTGGTTTTAATGTGAAGACATGAGAATGAGAGACTGGAGACTTAACAAACCTGCACCCTGCCCAGGGATGTAAAAGCTCTGTGTCTTTACTTGGCCTCAGTCAGGACGACCAGTGGCAGCGCTGCCGTCATTTCTGCTAACCCTAACCCTTCTGACCAGCATTATGACGCTGACGATGCCTGCTAAGGTTTTGTCTCTTTTTTCTTCACCCACATTAAAAATTCCTGTTAAAACTGATTTTTAACAGGAAACACCTGGTCCACATTGAAGCAACATGAAGACAGACTGTCGTCTCTGTTTCAGGGTTTCTGACTTTTTAAACATTTTCCAACCAGTGTTTTCAGGGAATGTTGCTGTTTCCGTGTTTCAGCCTGCGACTGTAACAGGAAGAGCTCAGACTGCTACTTCGACGCCGAGCTGTACCGGGCCACGGGTCACGGAGGTCACTGCAGGAACTGCGCCGACAACACCGACGGGCCCAACTGTGAGCGCTGCCTCGACAACTACCACAGAGACCAGAGCGGCAACCGCTGCCTGCCCTGCAACTGCAACTCCATCGGTGAGTCCCGGCAGCTGCAACAGAATTCACCCTTTCATCCTGGGAGTGAAACATGAATTATGGGCGCATGAATCTGCTATGCTCATATCTGACAGGTTCATTTCTGCATTGATGCAAAGTCTGAGAAACAGATACTGTCGTATCAACTCTGCACTATAAATTCACACAAAACGGCTGAGACAGCAAATAAATATAAAACCAAACGGTGAAACATGAAGATCATAAACTTGATTTAAAAACCTGGAACTGAGGGTTTCCTGAAGACACCAGCTGTGTTTCTGCCCCCTGCTGGTCATTTTCCTTCTGTTTCTGAATGTTTCCCATTTCTCTGGAGTTTTATCATCTTTATCTGGATGTTCTTTATATCCATGTCAGGTCTGTGTTTAAAATGTTTATGGTTGATTATAAGATGATGTTTTGTCCCTTTCTGGCATATTTTACATCTTTACTTGTTTCTTTGATATTTTCATGGCTGTGTGGGAACAGCTCTGTGTTTGCATCACTTTTAGCTCTTGTGCATGTTTTGCATTTCTTCTAGGTGTTGAGAATGTCTCTGTGTTTGTGGTCAGTTTATTGGATCCTTTCTCAGAGAAAGTTCCTGAAAACCTTCTGGTCGTGTCCTCAGGTGGAATGAGGTTTTCCTGCTCTGTTCCAGCCTCTCTGCGTATTTCATTGACCCTAACTCTCTTTGGGAGGTCAAAGGTTACCGGGCTGACGGCAGACGTTTGTTTGTTTGCAGGTTCTGAGTCTCCTCAGTGCAACACCAGAGGCGTGTGCGCCTGCAAACCCGGAGTAACCGGGGAGAAGTGCGACCGCTGCCAGCCGGGGTTCCACAGCCTGACCGAGGCCGGCTGCAGGTACGCCGCCGCCGCCGCCGCCGCCTCACGTCACCTGGACACAAACTGCCTTAAACATGACAGAGTGGGAAACTGCTCAGTTAGTTTCTGAAAAGCAGGAATCTGATCTGAGCTGCCTCAGGAGCTGTGTCCTCTGAGCGCCACCTGCTGGCCACATCGCTGAGTTTGGGGTCGTTTTGTGAGCTTTGTGGGTGAATTTAACCCTGTGCTTGTCTGCCAGGCCTTGCACCTGCTCGCCGTCAGGCAGCACCCAGGAGTGTGACGTCAACACGGGTCAGTGCCGCTGTAAAGACAACGTGGAGGGCTTCAGCTGCGACAGGTAAGGAACTCACTCAGGTTCCGGTTCCTCGTTAAGACACTCTTTATACCGACCCGTGTGTCCCTCCAGATGTAAACCAGGTTACTTCAACTTGGACCCCAACAACCCCCAGGGCTGCACAGCCTGTTTCTGCTTCCAGCACTCGTCTGTGTGCGACAGCGCCGAAGGCTACAGCGTCCACACCATCAGCTCCACCTTCGACAGAGGTGAACTCCGCCTGCAGCCCAAACTCTGGGCATGCTCCCCCTCTAGTTTCTGACTTCCTGTTCCTGTTGCAGGTACAGAGGAGTGGAGCGGCCAGACGCGGGACGGATCCACCGTCTCTGTCCAGTGGTCCCCCACCGGACAGGAAGTGTCCTTGATGTCTGAAGACTACCAGCCGCTGTACCTGGTGGCCCCAGGTACCGAACCTGAGCCGTTCCGGACCCTGCGGTTCCCCTCAGAGACTCACCGCTGGTGTTTTCTGCTCCACAGAGAAGTTCTTGAGGAATCAGATGCTGAGTTATGGACAAAACCTGAGCATGACCTTCCGAGTGGAGCGGCGGGATGCTCGGCTGTCGGCCGAGGATCTGATCCTGGAGGGGGCCGACATGAGGCTGGCCGTCCCGCTCATCGCCCAGGGCAACGCCTACCCCAACGAGAACATGCAGACCTTTGTGTTCAGGTGGGATGAGGCATTCCTGATCAGAGAAGATTCCTCAACTCTCTGTTGGTCCTGAATAAATCAAACCGTTCTGGTTCTGGTTCTGGTTCTGGTTCAGGCTCCACGAACAGCCAGGCTACCCCTGGAGACCCACCATCAGTGACTCAGACTTCCAGAAACTTCTCCACAACCTGACGGCCATCAAGATCCGGGGCACCTACAGCGAGCGGAGTAGGCATCTCCCGACACCTCCACCACCTTCCCTCCTCCAGACACATAAACCTGGGTCTGTCTGCAGGTGCTGGTTACCTGGACAACGTCTCCCTGGTGACGGCGAGGCGGGGCCCAGGAGTGCCGGCCCGCTGGGTGGAGCAGTGCACCTGTCCGCTGGGTTACCAGGGTCAGCACTGTGAGCAGTGCACCCTGGGATACCGCCGCGCCCAGCGGGAGCTCGGACCCTTCAGCTCCTGTGAAGTCTGCAACTGCCATGGACACAGCGACGCCTGCAACCCTGATACTGGTAAGACTGGGAACACTGGGAGTCCTGGGTCTATTGACTGCAGTGACGCCTCCCACCCTGACACTGGGAACACTGGGAGAAGACGGTTTGATGGTCACAGTGACTTTGGTTGTTTTCAGGGTTTAGACAGAACCGTGGGCTCGTTCCTAACTGGTTCCTTGAGGTTCTGACTGGACCCACCCTGGGTTCTGCTTTGCTTCTCTAACTAGTTTCCAGTGGCTCCAGTTTAAGACTGGTTTGTTACTGGTTAACTAGATTTTTTTTGTTTTTTCCTCGGCCCAGACTTTGTGATGGTTCTGGTTGGTCAGTCTCGTGTGGTTCTGGTTCTGGTTCTGGAATGTTGACCTTTCTGTAGATAAAGTGTTTTATTCCCAGTTCTTTCGGTGGTCATCTGTCGGTCAGCAGGTGAAAACGTCTCCTGTCTCTGCCTCCTGTCCAGGAGCCTGTCTCTGCCAGGACAACACTGCCGGGTTGAGCTGCGAGCGCTGCCAGGACGGTTTCTATGGCGACGCCACCCAGGGCACGGCGGACGACTGCCGGCCGTGCCCCTGCCCCAGCGGAGCCACCTGCGCTGTCGTCCCCAAAACCAGAGAAGTGGTTTGCACCAACTGTCCTGCTGGAACCACAGGTACCACAGAGGCCTGGACCAGGCAGCGCCGTGGTTCTTCCAAGGGATTATCTGAAAATATACAAACTAAGCTTTGACATGTTTTTGAAACATTAAGATCAGTAGAAGTAGACATCAACATGCAACACCTCACCTGTGTGCAGGAAAGCGCTGTGAGCTCTGCGACGACGGGTTCTTTGGGGACCCTCTGGGTCAGAACGGGCCGGCCCGGCCCTGCCGCTCCTGCCAGTGCAGCAGTAACATCGACCCCAACGCCGTCGGCAACTGCAACCGCGAGACGGGAGAATGCCTCAAGTGCATCTACAACACCGACGGCTTCTTCTGCGACCGCTGCAAGGCGGGCTTCTTCGGAGACCCGCATGCCTCCAACCCTGCTGAGAAGTGTGCAGGTGAGCCTCCGTTCACATCGACCCATGGAAGACCAGTAACGGGTTTTATTCACGGCTACTGACCGACACTAACCTGCAGTGTTCTCGTGTTTTACTGCCCGTCCAGCGTCTGACGGGCTGCAGCCTCAGTTCTTTACACAGTTTAGAGATAACCAGTTTGGACTCGTCTTGGTTCACAGAATCGAGCTTTTCATTGGAAATTCAGCTCTTGGTGTTTCCTGTCGGTGTTTTTCATCAGCCTGCTCCTGCTCTCCGCTGGGCACCGTGGATCAGCAGACCAGCTGTTCTCCGGTCACCGGTCAGTGTCAGTGTCTGCCTAACGTGGACGGACGCGACTGCAGCGCCTGCCAGCTGGGATTCTTCAACCTGCAGAGCGGCAGTGGCTGCGAGGAGTGAGTTCCCCTCCACGTTTCAGACCTTCACTGTTCATTCATCCTTCACCGTGGAGCCATTACATGAAGTCATTTCATGTCGTTGATCGTGGCTAAACTCATCAGGGTTGGAAGTTACAAACCAGTTTGTCTGCACCTGTCCACAGGTGTAACTGCAACCCAATCGGCTCCACCAGTGGCGACTGTGACATTGACTCAGGACAATGCGAGTGCCAACCCGGCGTCGCCGGCCAGCACTGTGACCGCTGTGAGGTCAACTTTTTCGGCTTCAGCTCATCTGGCTGCAAACGTGAGGACCAAACCAAACAAGTTACTTTCACTTGTGACTTACTTTGACCTTACCGTTGGGTTTGCAGCATAAATACGACACAAAAACCCTGCAGTATTCGTTCCAAGGGACAGATCCAAGGAGAAAGGAGATTAAATATTTATCATAGTTTTAGTTATTTTAGAGCTGCAGATCAGTAAAGGCGTGAAATATGAATAAACTTTCTGTTTCCTGCTCAGCGTGTGACTGCGACCCTGAAGGTTCTCTGTCCGGTCAGTGTAAGGAAGACGGCCGGTGCGAGTGTCGACCCGGCTTCGTTGGAGCTCGATGTGATATGTGTGAGGAGAATTATTTCTACAACCGGTCAGTGCCAGGCTGCCAGCAGTGTCCGTCCTGCTACGGTCTGGTCCGAGACAAGGTGAGGAGTCGTTGATCAGAGCTTCGCTCCTTCACATGACCTTTCCAAACTGAAATGGTTTCTAAAATGGTGTCCAGGTGAACCAGCAGAGACAGAAGCTCCAAGAACTCCAGACTCTGATAGATAACCTCGGCTCCGGCCAGGACACGGTCAGTGATAAGGCCTTTGAGGATCGATTGAAGGAGGCAGAGAAGGTCATCATGGAGCTGCTGGAAGAGGCTCAGAATAGCAAAGGTAAAACTGCCACACACAGAACAATGTGAGGACCAGAAGATGTTTTAATAAACAGCATAAAGGTGCGCTAATGTACCGCCTGGGTCCTTGCAGATGCAGACCGAGGTCTGCTGGACCGTCTGAACGTCCTGAACATCACCCTGACCACCCAGTGGAACCGACTGCAGAGCATCCGCAACACGGTGGACGACACCAGCGCTCAGGCTGACCGCGCGCGGGACAGAGTCCAAGACGCCGAGAGACTGATCGACCGAGCTCGGCAGGAACTGGCCAAGGCCAAGGATGCCATCAGCAAAGTGGTAAGTGAAGTCAGTGTTGTCCTGATATGTAATGGACTGATCAGTGGCAGGTAACTGAGCCGATGTGATTCACAGGACGTCAAACCTACTGATGGCTCTGGAGAACCCAACAACATGACGCTGCTGGCTGAGGAGGCTCGGCGCCTCGCCGACAAGTAAGACTTCATACCTGCAGCTCTGACTGGCGAACCTGAAAGACTCACCAAGAACTCATCCAAAACCTGAAGATGAACTGGATTCATCCATGACAGTTCAAAGAATCTTTTGAAGTCATCTTGACAAAAATGTGTTGAAATGTTTCCTACAGGCACAAGATGGACGCTGACCAGATCGAAAAGATCGCTAAAGATGCCAACGACACGTCAACCAAAGCATACAACCTGCTGCTGAAGACCATCGACGGCGAGAGCAAGATGGCTGATGAGATTGACAAGCTCAACAAGATGTAGGTCACATTTCAGTTTGTGTGGATGAAAACGGTTTTAAAGGGACAGACGACCGTGTCCAGCTGACAATGTTGTGGCTTTTTGTTCATTTGGTTTAGTACTTTTGAATCTCTGATTTGCCTCTCTAGCTGCTTCATGCAACGTCTTTGCTTGTAAAATGTTTGTGTTTATTTTGTGCTTTTTATTGCAGTTTGTGTCTTTTAATTGACGTTTGGTGTCCTTGTGTGTAAAGTCTGTTTGAAGTTTTGGACTTCGAGGCAATGAGTTTCCAACAGATTTAGAACTCCCTGAGTTTCCGACTTCTCCTCCCCCCTTTCAGGTACAACGAGGCGAAGGACCGGGCCAAGGATCTGGAGCAACAGGCCAACAAGGTGCAGGCGGAGGCAGAGGACGCCGGGAACAAAGCTCTGAAGCTGTTTGCCAACCTGACCAGCCTCCCGCCGTTTGACACCAAGACACTGGAGGTAAATGTTAGCAAGGTAAAACAGACATGCGTTGCTCAAGGAATCAAACTTATTAATGATGCGCCTGTTCTCAGGATGATGCCAAAAAGATTAAGAAGGAGGCGTCTGATCTGGACAACCTGATTGACAAGACGGAACGGGAGTACAACGAGCTGCGAGACGACCTGAAGCCCAAAGAGCTGGAGGTCCGGAAGCTGCTGGAGAAAGGGAAGAGTGAGCAGCAGGTGAGTTCAGGTTATGACAGAGTCTCCTCTGGCTGAGCCACTTAACACCAGCCATTCAACCTGCTTCTGTTCCACAGACTGCAGATCAGCTGCTGGCCCGAGCCGATGCCGCTAAAGCTCTGGCCGAGGAGGCGGCGAAGAAAGGCCAGTCAACTTTCAGAGAAGCAGAGAGCATCCTGGAGGACCTCCGAGGTAACTGCCCCCGTTTTCAGTCGCAGCACCAAGATCCAAACCTGGTGTTCACCTGAAATGCTCTTGGAGATGAGACCAGTGGCAGGCTGTGAGGCTGCTTCATGCAAACTGTTGCAATGCTGTGAAAAATCTTTCTGTTTTCTGGACAAAATAATCACCATTTTCACAAGAAGATTTTGGGGATTCTTTATGTGTTCTCAATCTGTGCATTAAAAAATCTTAATCGATGCAGAGTCTAAATAAAACAAGTTTGAAAGGATGTTGATGCACTGTTGCAGGAAGTTAAATGTGGAGACAACGTTGCTTTAGTTTTCCACTTATTGTAAATGTTTTCCTTCTAAATCATTTTAATCTGAGGGTTATTTCCAAACTTGTTCCAGACTTTGACAGGAGGGTCAACGACAACAAGACAGCAGCAGAGGAAGCCATGAAGAAGATCCCTATCATCAATGCCACCATAATGGCCGCCAACGAGAAGACCCGGCAGGCGAAGGAGGCGCTTGGTAATGCTGCCAGTGATGCTGGGGAAGCCAAGAGGAAGGCCGAAGAGGCTGAGAAGATTGCAGGCAACGTTCAGAAGGTAACGAGGCGCCCCCTGCTGGTCGATGAGTGGTCTGATCCTCTTCATCCGCTCACCGTCTCCTCACATCGTGTCCTGGCAGGGCTCGGCTAGGACTAAAGAGGAAGCAGAGAAGGCGCTGCAGGACACAAACAAGCTGGACAAAGATGTTGATGACATGATGGATCAGCTGAGCGCCGCGGAGGAGGAGCTGAAGAAGAAGAAGGCTGAGGCTGACAGCGACATGATGATGGCTTCCATGGTACGAACTGACCCTCTGGTCTATGAGGAAGTTTCAAACTGTTTAACAAAAGCATTGCTGATAGTCGATGGGATTGATCTGTCCTGCAGGCATCGGATAACGCCAAACAGGCTGAGGACAACGCTCGCAAGGCCAAGAGTACGGTGAAGACGGTCCTGAAGATCATCACAGATCTAATGGATCAGCTGGGTAGGTCCAGAACTCGTCTCTCGCTGTCGACATTAGCTGTGACTCAAACTAACTGTCATGTGTTTCTGCAGGAAACATTGATAAAGTGGATCTTAGCAAACTGAACCAGATTGATGAGTCTCTGAAGCGTGCCAAGGACAAGATGGCCGGCAGCGAGCTGGACAAGAAGCTCAGGGAACTGAATGATGTGGCGAGCACACAGAAGCAGATGATCGACGACTATGACCGGCAGATCCGAGAGATCCGCAGCGACATCAACAACCTGAACGACATCAAGGCGGCGTTACCCGAAGGCTGCTTCAACACGCCGTCGCTGGAGCAGCCTTAACCCCGCCCACATCGTCCATCCGCCCCGTTTCCTCCCACGCTCACATCTAACACTCCGGCAAGCGTGCCGACTTTTACCAAAACAGTTCTTTCTTTGCCAACATTTCAGCCGCGCCCAGTAGAGAGGCAGTTGCTGGTGACGTCGGTGTCGTTACAGTGACCTCCGCGGTGCAGGGGCGCTGGGCAGCGAGGTGGACGAACCTCGGAGAGACAACCAGAACCATAAACCCAATGTGACTGCAGCCCATTGGCGCCTCGCCATATTTTTGTCTTCAACATTTCAGAACACGTGAAGGAATTCTCAGATCCTCCTCCCGAAGCTACGCTCTCGATACAGACAGCAGGGAAAATATTTCTAATCCTCTCTTCTGCAGTATTCACACCTCCAGCAGGTGGCAGTGTTTTGTAAAGTCACATAAACTGCTGTGCGGGAAGCTGCCAAAGTCCCAGACAGATAAAACCAAACCCAAACTCCTTCTCATTTACAATTTCCCACATTTAAGCCTTGATAGAAGCTGTGAATTCTTTGGGAAGTAGAAATGGCCGTTTTCCGTCACAGACAGAAACAAAACGTCCCACAAGCAGCTTCAGTTGTTCAGGCCCCAAATCTGTTTATTGACCACAATAAGTAAAAGTTAATGTTTGTTTTCATAGTGAAACATTTCAAAGGTTGGCTCTAGATAAGCAGCAATACCTAAAATTAAAGCCATGGTCTGGTTTGCATCACTTTGGACTAACTTATCCTGCCAAACCTTTTAATCAAAGCCATCTTAGCAGCAGGTCTCCAGGTTTTGTGAAGGTCTTACAGAGTTTCTTATTTGGCTTTTGCTCATTTTTTAAGTGTAGTAACGTTTTACTGATTCCAGCTGCTGATTTTCTAAAAGTAATATTTAAATATCACTTTTATTTGTCACAATAATTAGCAATGAAACATTTGTATTAGTTTGGAGAGGTTAATGCTGGCAAGCTAGGTTTTCATGTTAGCTTGTCAAACAGCTGGTTATCATGTTAGGGTGAACTCTACGGGTTTTTTTTTGACAATTCTAGTGTTAAATTTAAATGTAACTTTCATTTCTTCAGTGCTGTCAAAGGAGGCGATTAGCTTCACTTTGTAGCATCACTTTTTCACAATTAATCAAAACTAACATGCTAACCTCCTATCTATAGCAAAGAGACATCTCTGCTTTTGAACAGCTTGCTAGTTAACTTTGTTAGCCTTAGCATGCTAGCTTAGCTAACTTTTGTCGGCTCAGGTTGAACAGCGTAACTTCGGACTCTGAAAGCCTGTTTGGTTCTGTGTTTTCATTAGCATCATGGATGCAGCCCAGGTTGGACAGACGGTTTCCAGCTAGCTGCTAGCATGTTCCAGGACAAAGTCTGAAGAAAGTCCTGGACTTCAGAAAGCCTGGGCTGCTCTTCCTCAGTAGGAGGAAGATGAGAACCTGTGGGGTGAATCAGGAGTTCTGTCTGTGGTGGAAACCTCTGAGAAGAGATGATTTGTACCAAACGATCTGACGCTTCCTGGTTACCAGATAAAATGTTTTGCTAATGTTGGAACGTGACGGATCCCCTGTTGGATTGTCTTTGTGTGTAAAATCCCGTTCCGACCCCTGAGTGACCCCTTCTGGACTTTGGCAGCTTCGGCTCATGGGTGCGTTCCCACTCTGCAGCACCTCACCTTTGTCTCCACATCCAAACACTATGCAACTTTGTACATTCTGCGTAGCGAGAGTTTTATCTGATACACTGGTGCTAATAATTATTACAAATGTTTTATTTTTGAGTGAATGTTTTTTATTATGAGTTAGAGCGAGGAGTTTATTATTATGCGTGTAAATAAGTGATTGGCTGATTTTACCCCATTATGTCTGATCACAATCAATCAACTGAAACCTCCAGGTGAAAATATATCCTCTATCATAACGTCTGTGGTATGTTATTATTCTAATTGTTATAATTATTATCTCTGCTTGCTTGTATACAGGGCTGAGAGCTGTTGCCTTTCACCATTACTGTTTGTGTTGATTCTTTGTGGGTTTTCAGGAGGTTTGAGCCCTTCGTCAGGCAGGACGAGTCGGTTCGCGCCTTAAAGGACCGCTGTTGGTACTTCAGCAAAGTTTTTAAATTCACACAGATGGATCCTGGACCACCAGACCCCAGAATGTCCTCATGCCGTCTGTTTCAGCGACTCGCCTGTGGTGCCTGCAGCCTGTGCAGCTCCAGCTCTGTAATCAGTATTTTAAGTTATATGGGCTGTTTGTGGTGAGATCTGCTGTCGTTCTTCATGTTGGTGGCCATGTTGCTGCTGCTCAGCCTGCAGGATTTCTATGTTTCCATCTCTGTTTACGCCTGCCTGTAAACCCAAACCTAACATTTCAGTAATAAAAACCAACTACTACAGGACTTGCTTTGTGTCTGAGTCGACTTTCTTTCAGGTTTCACTCCTGTCATGTCAGTGGCTGTTCCTCCTGTGGACAAACGAGACAAACTGTTCAACTGACCAGCTGGACATTTCAAAGCCAGATTTTAACGTATAGAAGTCTAGACATTCTGCAGACTAGATACGATCAGACGGAGGATGTGCTTTGGTGGAGCTCCTGGTTCTCCTCACTGACTGCATAGAGAAGCAACATCAGCAGAATATTTTCAGAACTTTTTCTGGATCTTCTCTGTTGAGCCTCAGACATGATGGATATTTTTGCCCACAGAACAAGTTTTGAATCTTGGTCATATGAAAATGAAATTGGACATGGCTGATTTATTTTAGGACGATTCAGGAAGCAGAAGAGATCAGGTTATGTTTTTTATTATTGCTTTTATTATTTTATTTGTTTTTGTCACGGGGTCCACGCTCCTTACCGGTAGGGGGCGGTAATGTTTTCCACCCCAAATAAAACTCAAGGAGAAGAAGAAGCATTTCCGCTTTAAAATTCATATCTTTCAAAAGACCAAAGGGCATTTTTAATTAATATATATACACAATAAAAACACCACAACTAAATTAGAAATCAGTTGTACACTAATGTGGGTCATAAATAAAATTTACATAAATTACGCTAAAAAGAAATGCGAGAAATCACATTACATTGCAACAGCGCCAGTTTAACAAAATTAACAATAATCAAAATGCCAAAGGGCATCTTTTATTATTATTATTAATATTTATTTGACCAAAAAGTCTTCCTATTGTGCCATTAAACCACGGAGCGTTGAAGCTCAGGCAGCAGCAGGAGGCCGAGCGAATCAGTCTGTCTTACCGGGGCATGAACTCACAACCAGCCGCAATGAACCGTCTGAATATTTCTTTCTAAAAGTTACAGCAAATCTTTTTGTCCCGTGGAGCAAAGCGTGGAGGAAGATGAAGCAGGAGGAAGATGAAGCAGGAGGAAGATGAGGAGACTGACCTGGCCGCAGTGAGGGCTATGCTAACCAACTAGCTAGGTAAGACACGACTCTGCACTTAATGCACTTATAAATGATGCATAAAGCATTTAAAAGTAACTAAGAAATATGATTATTATTATTTCTTTAGTATTTTGACATTTGAACGCCTAAACGTGCAGGTATCGCAGCATTTCTGTGTAGAGAACTGATTCCCCAGAAGAACCGGTTCAGAGTTCAGTTCACATTGATTGAAACTGAATTATTCATCTGAACGGTTCTTCCTCAGAGTTCAGAAGAACTGGAAACTTTTATGGAGTTTCACCACTTCAGCCGAACCCGAACTGATAGAATACTGCGGTACCAACAAGGACCAGCAGGGGGAGGCAGAGCGCTGCCTGCAGAGCACCAGTCAGGTTCCGAAGGAGTTGGACCTGCTCTGCCCGAACCCTGAGAGGTACAGAGCGCTGGTTCATACAGACTGGGTCAGAACCAGAACCAGAGAAAGGATCAAAATAGACATCAAATCACAGAGAAAAAAGGTCCACAATAAGAAAACTACCTGAGAAAACTGAGACCAAATCCACTGAACCAAACGCAAGACAAAAAGACAAGATGAATAAAGAAATTCCTCAATCTGGACTAACTGTAGGAGCTGTTCTGAAAGAACGTGGACCAGAAACAGAACCATGACCCGACTCTTCCTGAGTGGTGAAGGACCCACTGGGAGTCGGTAGGTGAACTGACGACCCTGGAGAGAACCAAGGAGAACATGCAGAACGCTGCGCCCGACAGGAAGCTTCGATCTCTGCTTCAGGTTTCAGAACGGCGCCGGACTGAGCAGCTCTGCTGGTTCTGACTGGTTCTGGATGCTTTCTGTTTTCAGACAGTAGTGATGATGCGTAACCGTGGCAATGTGGTATTGTTTTCACAACCGGGAGCAGCTGTTAGCATCTGAAAAGCTCTAATAATTCCTGACCTTTGACCCCAGATCCCAGGAAAAGGAGGAAGGTAAAGCCATCTCTTCCATCCATCAGGGATCATGTCCCAGACTCCAACGTCTTTCTGGCCAGACAGAGATTTAGAGGAGCGGCAGAAGCAAAGGTGGTGGATTAGCAGAGCTGCCAGCATCTGATGTTACTGTGAAATCTTATCTCTGGATGTTGAGCTGTTAGCATGTCATAAAGCAACAGTCTTCAGTCAGAGGCCCCTTCACATGTCACTGAAACACTGACTGCTGGTGGAGATCCTTCTGCCCTCAGCACCATGATGACTGAAGATACTTGGATTATTTCAGTTATGAGAACATTTCAGTTTTTAGGATGAAGCATTTTTTAATCTGTGATGATGATGAATCCTTCCTTCAGAAGCTTCCCGGTTTAGACTTCTTCATCTCCATTTACAACGTGACCTCTGACCCTGAAAAGTCTTCATGCTCCAGAACCAAAGAACCTTCTGGGTCCTTCCATATCTGACAAACTGGTTTAATCATCTGCTGCAGACTGTTTCAGGATCAGTTCAGCTCTGACTGCAGAGGATGAGTTGGATGAATAAATGAACAACAGAACTGAAAATACAATCTGACAATTCACACTAATTTTGTTAAAACGCTAAAGATTTGGACCTTTAAGGTCACCTCAATAATAATAATAATAATAATAATAATAATAATAATAATAATAATAATAATAATAACAACAGTCGTATCTGGGTTGTCCCGTTTCGACCCTGACTCTGGTTCTGGTCGGCCTTCATCAGGAAACATGGCTTCAGGTCCTGGACTTCCTCCTCTTCCTCCCGGATCTC
The DNA here is from genome assembly GCF_000485575.1 of Poecilia formosa. Classification (NCBI taxonomy): domain Eukaryota; kingdom Metazoa; phylum Chordata; class Actinopteri; order Cyprinodontiformes; family Poeciliidae; genus Poecilia; species Poecilia formosa. The sequence continues at coordinate 316,450 of NW_006800405.1, forward strand.
CCTGCGCGCTCCCGCGGGGACTGGCACGTCGCGGCGCAGCCCCGCTGCCCTGCGCGCTCCCGTGGAGCGGCAGCAGCTCAGACCTGCAGCCCGCCGGAGACTCGCCGTCCTCCGCCTGGATCCCGGACTTCCCGCCGCTTTCTGCGCTCCGCCTGCCGGACTGTGGGGGGTAATTCAGCGGGAAGGACAGGGGAGGTTCCCGGCTTCCTGTTTCTGGAGCTTTAGTTGAAGTTTGGACCGTTTTTCCCAGAACTGGAGCCATGAGGCAGGACCGGGGGGCCAGCCGGAGCGCCGCCGGCGGCAGCGGGAGCAGCTAGCGGCCTGCAGGGAGCAGCGGGGCGGCCGGAGCCCCGGAGCCTCCATGCGGGATCTCACTCTCACTTTATCCCACTTTCACACACTCCTGCCGGCCATACGCGCCCCTCCGAAGCCTCTCCCCCCGGGACCGCAAGTTTCCTTGGCGGACATGGAGCCGGACTCGGTACCGGCAGACCTGGACTCCCTCCAGGGCGGACTGGGTCTCCTGGATCCGCTGGTGGACCGGATCCTGGGGGACTCCGTGTCCCAGCAGCAGGGATGGCTCCGGGTTTACGGTAAGCAGAACTCACCCAGGGGACGGGGCCGGTACCGGGACACGGTCCGGTCCAGGAGGGTCAGAACCCGCAACAGCTGGACTAAATGGAGGTTTGACCCTGAAACCGGTTCTCTAAAAATAGACCCAGTTGGTCCTGAGCCGAGCCAGGATCCAGTTTCTGAGGCCGAACTTTTCCGAACCCGTCCTGAAGGTTGCTCAGCCAGAACAGAACCACGGTGGAGTCCCAGAACCTGTTGGGTTTTCCCTGTAAAGTCGAAGGAGTTTTTGGGTCAGAACCAGTGTTCAGGTTCTGTTGGAGCAGTTTGAGTCAGACTGAGAACCGGGTCAGGTGTTGACCTCCAGGCCAGAATCCCCAGAACCTTTCTGCTCGGTCCAGAAGCTTTAGTTCCCCAGAACCTTTCAGAACCTTCTGGGCTGAACTCTCCTGCTGGAACCGACCCGGTTCTTCAGATTAATGGTCAATAATCTGGTCAACATATCAATAATCTGTGGTAGTTAAATCCTGAGCCTTCAGTCATCACGTTGTCATGACAACCAACTCCTGAGGGGTTTTCTAGGTGGAGGGTCAGAGGTCATGCATGGTGTTCAAATGTTTCACCGCTAAATCAGCTGCAGGAGCTGGAGGCCGGTTCTGACAGGTTCTGATGCGATGAAGCCCAAACCGGACCTGGACAGAACCTGGAGGTGGGCCCAGAAGCAGATCATGTGACCTGTGATGTCATCCAGGTGACCTGGAACCGACCTGCAGATGTTTCAGAACTGGGTCGGCCCGTATGGACCTGCTGGTCGGGTCAGGTTCTGACCTACTGGGCCAAAGCTCAGCAGCGTGATTCAGAAGTCTGATGGCGATGTGAGTCACCTGAACGCCTCACTGCTGTCAGCCGGTCTGCTGGTTCTGCTGACAGCTCTGGGTGCATTCACTGCCCACAGGAAACAGGAGCTTTCATCCTCTGACTGGGTGGTGACTGCATGTAGATCGGCAGCAGGGTTTTATCCCACAGTGCATGTAGATCGGC
>NW_006800405.1:319968-326690 GCF_000485575.1 Poecilia formosa
GGCTGAACAGGCGGCCAACAGGAAGTAATCTGATTACTTTGGGGGTGGCGGCTGTGGCCTCAGAGCAGGAGAGGAAACGTCCTGCAGAGGAACTGAAGCTTGTTCCTCTTCACGTTCTGCTCTGAAAGCTTCCTCCTTCTGGATCCGACCTCTGACCTTTGGCCCTGAGTAGATCCGAGACAGGTCCAGGTTCAAACTGTTCCTAAAAGTCGGATCAGTTTCCTCCTGAAGTTTGGACGGTGGGATCCTCCTCCCTGCTGGCCTCAGGTCAGAACCAGAACCAGCTTGATGACCTAATCCATGACATCATCAGACAGTGACTAAAACAGGAAGTGACTGTGAGGTAAGGCAGCTGCTGGACTGGGAACATTAGCTCATTGAGCTGCAGAAACCGGATCAGAACCGTCCAGGACCTCCTGAGACGCGGCTGCGTTAAAGCTGCAGAGCGAATTTTTATAAAACTTGTTTTTCTGCCTCAGTTCAATCAGTTTATGAATCAGATCATCTGAGCTGCTACTCAGTCAGAGCCAGGAGGCGGGGCTTAGCGCTGCCAATCATCTTTGACTTATTTACGTTTTGTTTTCTGGCAAAGAAACCTGGAAGTTCTGGAAACCCAACAGAACTGAAGTCAGAGATATTTGAAGGAAAATTGCCACTGGATTTAAAGAGTTCCTGGATTTCAGGATTTATTCATTGGTTTTTATGTTTTGAACAAAAACATTTCCCAGCTTCAGTTTGTCACATTTTCCGGACTGAAATGGGAACGTTTGCTGAGCGCTGTCTGGGTCCAGCTAGACAGTCCAGCCTGGCGGTCCGGCTAGACCAGGGGTGGCAGCTCCAGGCCTGGAGGGCCTCCTGCACCCTGTAGATGTGTCTCTACTTCAACACACCCGAGTCAAATAACGAGGTCGTCAGCAGAACTTGATGCACTGAGGAGGAGATTCAGCTGCTGGATCCAGGTGTGTTGGACCAGGGAGTCTAAGAGCTGCAGGACTCGGACCTCCAGGACCAGGATCGCCCACCCCTGGGTTAGACAGTCCAGCCTGGGTGGTTCAGCCTGAGCGGTCCTGCCTGGCGGTCCGGCCTGGGCGGTCCGGCCTGGGCGGTCCGGCCTGGACGGTCCAGCCTGGCGGTCCAGCCTGGGCGGTCCGGCCTGAGCGGTCCGGCCTGGGCAGTCCAGCCTGGCGGTCCAGCCTGGGCAGTCCAGCCTGGGTGGTCCAGCCTGGCAGACCGGGTCGGGTTTTCCTGTTGTGTCTGGATGAAACGGGAACGTTGGTCCTNGCATCACCAGGTTTGTGGCTGTGTGGTTTTATCCCACAGTTCCTGAACGCATCACCAGAACCCTCTCAGGTTGTGATGTCAGCAGCCGGTTCTGTCAGTTGATCTCACCCTGCTGGACTCTGGCGCCGGTACCGGATCCTCCCTGCTGGACCGGTGCCATGCCGCCTTCAGGGTCAGCTTCTCTGTAGGACGTTCTGGTTCTGGGTTTTGCCGGGCCTGCTGGATTCTCTCGGATTGTTTCTGTTTGGGTCAAGATAAAAACTTCTTCCTGGTTCCAGGCCCGGTTCGGCCCGGTTCTCCTCGGGTTTTATTGGTCAGGTGTCGGTTGAGCCTTCATCCTCGGGACAAAGTTCTGGTCCAGAACCAGAACAGCACCCATTTAACATGCAGTGACCCGGTTTCGACCCAGTTTGCGATGTCCTCCACCAGTTCTGATCCTAGAATGGTCCAGACAGTCTGGTTCTGACTCTGGTTCCTTCGGGTCCTGGCTGGTTAGGATCAGAACCAGAACCGTGCTGTTTGGGTTTGGACCCAGACGGTCTGTTAGTCCTGTCAGTCTGCAGGTTCTACAGGACAATGGAGCCGGGTCGGGAGGAACTTTCCATTTCCTCCCGACCCGGCCCGGTGGGGGGGAGGCCAGGATTTCCTCTCTGGACAAACAGCGCCGGCCCAAAATAAGCCCGGTTCTATTTCTGGACCCGGAGTGGAAAAGCACAACTGGACCGCCTCCGCAGAACAGAACCGTCCAGAACGCTGCTGGACTTCTGGTTCTGGTTCCTGGGATCCAGACTGGACTGGTTTCTCTCCCAGGTCTGGTACCGGTTCTGGTACCGGATCAACATCCTGTTTTTAAACCAGCAGGCTACGGCAGGCAGTTTGAGCATAAAATCGTCTTCATCTGTTTCTAAAAACGAGTTTTGAAACAAAAACTGACCAGAAATGTAAATTTATCTACATTTACATTTCAGCAGATCAAAACTGCTTGTGTTGCACAAACGATGTGATTATTATGACATAAACTTTATTATGACAAGTCAAAATTACATTTGTAGGTAATGCAGGTACTGCTGCAGAAATCTGAAAGCATTGCAACTTCAAAACAGCTTTGAAGAGCTGAAAGTTCGATTTGCTGAGTCATAATTTATTTTCACAATACCTGCAGTTTAACTTAGACCAGTTGAATTATTTATACATATTTATATATTTTATCTGAAGTTGCGTTCAAGATCTGTCCACTTCAGCCAAGAGGAGCAGCGTCTTCCTCAGGAATCTGTAAACCACCGGCTGAGTTCAGGAAGCACAACTTCCTGTTTGTCTCCTGAAACAGGACCGGGTCGGTTCTGCTGGGTGGAAGAACCAGCAGCAGTTTTCCTGTTTCCTCCCTGCAGCTGATTGAAGGAATCCGGGTTTTTGTTTACATTCCTGAGCGGGCTGAACAGGCGGCCAACAGGAAGTAATCTGATTACTTTAGGGTGGCTGAACAGGCGGCCAACAGGAAGTAATCTGATTACTTTGGGGGTGGCGGCTGTGGCCTCAGAGCAGGAGAGGAAACGTCCTGCAGAGGAACTGAAGCTTGTTCCTCTTCACGTTCTGCTCTGAAAGCTTCCTCCTTCTGGATCCGACCTCTGACCTTTGGCCCTGAGTAGATCCGAGACAGGTCCAGGTTCAAACTGTTCCTAAAAGTCGGATCAGTTTCCTCCTGAAGTTTGGACGGTGGGATCCTCCTCCCTGCTGGCCTCAGGTCAGAACCAGAACCAGCTTGATGACCTAATCCATGACATCATCAGACAGTGACTAAAACAGGAAGTGACTGTGAGGTAAGGCAGCTGCTGGACTGGGAACATTAGCTCATTGAGCTGCAGAAACCGGATCAGAACCGTCCAGGACCTCCTGAGACGCGGCTGTGTTAAAGCTGCAGAGCGAATTTTTATAAAACTTGTTTTTCTGCCTCAGTTCAATCAGTTTCAACGATGTTACAGTTTATGAATCAGATCATCTGAGCTGCTACTCAGTCAGAGCCAGGAGGCGGGGCTTCGCGCTGCCAATCATCTGACTTATTTACTTTTTGTTTTCTGGCAAAGAAATCTGGAAGTTCTGGAAACCCAACAGAACTGAAGTCAGAGATATTTGAAGGAAAATTGCTGCTCAGTTTGTTACATTTTCAGGACTGAAATGGGAACGTTTGCTGAGCGCTGTCTGGGTCCGGCTAGACCAGGGGTGGCAGCTCCAGGCCTGGAGGGCCTCCTGCACCCTGTAGATGTGTTTCTACTTCAACACACCTGAGTCCAATAATGAGGTCGTCAGCAGAACCTGATGCACTGAGGAGGAGATTCAGCTGCTGGATCCAGGTGTGTTGGACCAGGGAGTCTAAGAGCTGCAGGACTCGGACCTCCAGGACCAGGACTGCCCAGCCCTGGGTTAGACAGTCCGGCCTGGCGGTCCGGCCTGGCAGACCGGCCTGGCAGACCGGCCTGGCGGTCCGGCCTGGCGGTCCGGCCTGGCGGTCCAGCCTGGCGGTCCAGCATGGCGGTCCAGCATGGCGGTCCGGCCTGGCGGTCCGGCCTGGCGGTCCGGCCTGGCGGTCCGGCCTGGCAGACCAGCATGGCGGTCCAGCATGGCGGTCGGCCTGGCGGTCCGGCCTGGCGGTCCGGCCTGGCGGTCCGGCCTGGCGGTCCGGCCTGGCGGTCCAGCCTGGCGGTCCAGCATGGCGGTCCAGCATGGCGGTCCGGCCTGGCGGTCCGGCCTGGCGGTCCGGCCTGGCAGACCGGGTCGGGTTTTCCTGTTGTGTCTGGATGAAACGGGAACGTTGGTCCTTCCTCTGAGTTGCTATCGTCCAGGTTTTGTGTCTGGAATGTTTGGCATGTTTCCTCCTCTGGGCCAGGTTTCCCTCTCCTGCCTTCCTCTCAGGCCCGGTTCTTTGGCCCAGTTCTTGCCCCGGTTCCGGAGCCCGGTGATTTTTACGGGCTGGAATGTTTGGCTTCCGGGCTGCCGGCCAGGAAATGGATGGGATTCCAGTGGTAGGTCAGGCCTGGGGGGCGAGCGTGTCTGGGTGTTGATGTAAGCAGAGCGCGGGCCGGGTCGGGTCAGAACAGGAACCAGAACCTGCAGAATGAATAGAGGTTATGGTTTAACCAGCAGGTGAACTCGCTGCAGTTCCCATGAAGTTTATGTTTCCAGTAAAACAGAAGTTCAGACGGTGCTGGGAGGGTTACTGGTCCAGTCTGACTCACTGGTATTTTTACTCCGTTTCCAGGAAGTGACATCACTTCTCTCCTTCACATTGCAGCTCATCCTGTCCTGCTGCCAGCTCAGACTTACAGGCTGTGAACCAGCAGAAATCATGAAGTTCATGGGAATATTTCTGAAGCTTCCACAGCCAGGGGAAAACGGCCGAATGGATCAGAACCAGAAAACCGGGTCTTCTGGTTCTGATCAGTGATCTGGAGTAAAAATCAAACGGCTTCATAGTTTTAGTGTGAATATTAGCTCTTAGTAGGAGCCATAGGGGGCGCTCTTATAGTTTTTGGGTAGTGGGAAAATTTTTCTAAAAAGCTGAACTGAACTTTTCTGTAAGTCTGACAAAGATGTATGAGTCTCCTTTCAGCCAGCTGGCTAACAGTGTGCAGCAACATGTGGGGGAGGGGCAGTGGTGCATTACTGGGTGTTACTTTCAGCTGAAGAAAGTTTTGCACCTTACACTGTAGGAGTGTTGTGACGGACAAATGTAGCCTTTGAAACGGTAACTTGATTAAAATATCTGTAAACTTTGATACTTGATCCCTCAGACTCTGATTTATTTGTATCATTCTGCAGTGAATTATGACTGCAGGATCTTTAGTAAATAAATAAAACTTATTTTGAATCTCACAGAAAACAAAGGCATGAAGACCAACAAACTGCGACGCTTCAGTACCGACTCGTTCAATGGTCAGCAGAATAATCCGATATTTCAGTTCTGGAGCCACAGAGGAAGGAAATACTGGCTGACTGACCAGAACATTGATCAAGACCCAGAACCACAGATCCCACCTGCTGGTGTGGTTCTGATGTCAGGTTGGAGTCTGTGTTGAAAATGAGGTCTGGTTCTGGTTCTGGTTCCAGAACCTCTTCCATCCAGGCAGGCCTTTATGTTTCTGATGTTCAGGTCACGATACAGAAGGAACTGATGAGCTTCATCAGTTTCATCGACCTTCCCGTCTCTGGGTGTTCTGTGGCGTTTTTCTGGGATATTTTCTTAAGGCGGTCAGCAGAGAATGTGATGTGACGCTGACCATTCCCAGTTTGGTCCCAGTTTGGTTCCAGCTTGTTCCCAGTTTGTTCCCAGCTTGGTCCCAGTTTGGTTCCAGTTTGGTCTCAGTTTGGTTCCAGTTTGTTCCCAGCTTGTTCCCAGTTTGGTCCCAGTTTGGTTCCAGTTTGGTCTCAGTTTGTTCCCAGCTTGTTCCCAGTTTGGTCCCAGTTTGGTCCCAGTTTGGTCCCAGTTTGTTCCCAGTTTGGTCCCAGTTTGGTTCCAGTTTGTTCCCAGCTTGGTTCCAGTTTGTTCCCAGTTTGTTCCCAGCTTGTTCCCAGTTTGTTCCCAGCTTGTTCCCAGCTTGGTCCCAGTTTGGTTCCAGTTGGTCCCAACTTGGTCCCAGTTTGGTCCCAGGTGAGGCTGCAGGTGTGAAACTCCTCGTCTGAGAGGTGGGATTGGTTTCTGTCAGGTTTCTGTTCCCAGTGGACTCCAGACCCGCTCAGATGAAACCAGTTTGCGCTGCCAGCAGCAGCAGCGTTGATGCAGGACGGTCCTGTCTCGGTCTTTAGAGTGGAGCATTAATAAATGATGTTGGAAGTGACGGCGACTTCTTCTGCTTCCCCGCATTCCTCTGTCCCAATGAATCATTTATCAGCTAAAGACCTCCTGACTTTCCTAGTGTTGGACGAAGCGGATAAACATCCCGATCCTTCTGACTCCCTGAGCTCCTCCTGGGAAGCAGCGCCTGGATGACTTGGCTCTGGTTTGGATTCTTGGGATTATCATCACCGGGTCTTAGCGCTGACCCAGATGCAGCGGTGCCGTCCAGGACACCCGCCGCTTCCTGATCCCATCAGCTCCGAATGTGGGTCAGTGAGCAGAGAGCTTTTCACAGCTCCACCTGTTCCAGCCCCACAGGACACCTGGAGGGTTAGTTGGGAAACCCAGGTCTGGATTTCTCCTTCCTCATTTCTCCTCAGATACTTCAGAATCTGTTCAACCTTTAAAAGCTGCAGTTATTCCACCCATAAATCTTCCTCCCCTCCAACAAGAAACCAGTTTCAGGAGATGTTAGATGTTCTGCTGTTAAAAGCCATCATGATGTTGAGGTGAAGGAATATAATGTATAAACTCTTTAATCCGAATCGGATTCCCAGTTTTCCCAGGCGTTCCAAGGTGTTCCCAGGTGGCCTCAGGGCCAAAGGGGAACATC
>NW_006800405.1:327999-338686 GCF_000485575.1 Poecilia formosa
ACCTGGGAACGCCTCGGGGCCACCTGGGAACTCCTCGGGGCCACCTGGGAACTCCTCGGGGCCACCTGGGAACGCCTCGGGGCCACCTGGGAACTCCTCGGGGCCACCTGGGAACTCCTCAGGGCCACCTGGGAACGCCTCAGGGCCACCTGGGAACGCCTCGGGGCCACCCAGTGGCTTTGATCGCGTTGCACCAAGACTTCTCCGGCCAACCCTCAGGTATCAGGTGGAGGTCTGCTGGAGACAGATGGCTGAACTGGAATCGCTGTGCTTTCGAAATCCAGTTTCATTTCAAGAAAAAACTTCTGGAGAAGCAGCAGAGGGACTGAGATCGATACATGTGTGTAAATAAAGAAGGTTCTCAGATGTGTGTCAGCTTTCGGTTCCTGTTTTATTAATAATCCCACACACACACTCTCACACAGCAGATCAGTGGAGACATTGTGGTGTGACGAAACCATCGCTGCTGAGGTAAAAGCACGCTGGGTTGAGGTTTCCTGTGGAAGCCCTGCTCTTCATTGGTTCCGGACTCTGTGGACCAGAACCAGGGAGACACTAGACCCTGGAGTGAACTGGGTTCAGAGCGGATCTGATCAGGGTGTGGAGCCATAAACCAGTTTTTCTTCAGACAGGAAACCACAGTCTGCTGGTTTACAGTCTGCTGCCATCTGATTGGCTGAGGCTGGCTCTTCCTCTGACTGACTTCCTCCCAGGAAGACGCTCGCTCGCTCGTTCACTGCCTGTTGAGAAACAGCAGCATGACGACGACTTGAGGGCCCAGCGCCGTCGAGTTTGGACCAGAACCCTGCTGTCGGGTTTGAATTATGACCCATCTAGAACCCGGCTGTAGAACCGGCGGAGTCGCTGCGCCTTGAACTGAGCCCATCTGGTCTGGACCATGAGTGGGAGTGGAACTCCCTCTGAGGGCCTCGAGGGCCCGGTTCAGCCCGGTCCGTACCACTGGCACCTCTACAGGAAACTCTGGAGGGCGTTTGAGCCTGAGCCCGGTTCCGAGCAGCCATTGGACCGATACCAGTGGAGAACATCTGAAGACCACAACCTGGAGCGCCCTCAGCTGTTCGGCCTGCTCAAAACCAGCACCCTGCCCCGACGGCGGAACCAGAACCAGGATCCAGACAAGCATGGATCTCTGCGCAGGATCATTCCCTTCTTCCGGTCCATGTCAGAACCTGGTGCCGCCGACAGCTCGGACAGAACGCCGCTCAGAAAAGCCGGATCAGATGCTGAGCGCAGAGCGCCGTCCGTCAGCAGCTTCATCAGTACGCTGTCCCGCCGGATCAGCCGGGTTCTGAGAGACGAGCCGGAACCAGAGTCCGGTAGGAGAATGAAGCCGCTTCACCTTTAGCTGTTTGTGTAAAGATCAGAGGAGAAACACCAGCTCTGCTGATTGGTTCTCCTCTCTTCCTGTTTATCTGATCGCCTTGTTAGACCCAAACAAACATCCTCGGCTCATAGAACCAAACCGGGTTGCAGAGGTTGGGACCTTCACAATCTGTCCATGTTCTACATTATTCCGTCTTAAAACAGAGAAAATAGAAGATAGTTTCTTCTAAATCTATTGAATGTCACACAGTATGCAGATGAAACTGGTGATTTTATCTGGTCTCTGTAAAACCTGCTGCTCTGCCTTGAAATGATTTTATTGTAAACTCAGAGAGCTGGTGACAGACTTCTGCATCCTATGTGCACAAAGGAGCAGTATAGCAGATCCTTCCTCCCAGCAGCTGATAGACTCTAAAACCATCACTGTTCCCATCAGTCAATGTCTTTGACTGCCTGTCACTTTTCTGTAGGGAACCAAAATTCCACCTTTGTGGGACAATGAAGTATATTTCTATTCTATTCTAGAAATGTGGCAGAAGCAGAAATAACTACAACAAAACCATCATTAATTGTTCAAAAACCTTTAAGTTCACATAAAAGAGGAAAAAACTCAACAACTCTGTCTTAATGATTGGATGTTTCCAGATTAGAAACATAGAGGTAAGACGTTAACTCCTGTAGTTTGAGTTTCTTTCTCATTGACTTTTCCTCTTGGAACATTAATTTTTTCCAACTTTGAATAAACACATTTTGGTCTTTAATGTCAAAGTTGAACACCGACGTGTGACGGATTTGATTGACGACAGACGAATGTTTCTGAGGTCTTCCTTGAAACCAGCACTGGGTGAATGATGCAGATGAACCAACCGTTGCCCCAGAGACTGTAAGCCCACCGGGGTCCTCTCCCTCCATATCATTCTTGAAGTGTTTGCAGACCAGAGGCTGTTATCCTTCCACAGAGTCCTGTGGTCCCTGTCTAGTGGGCCACTGTGGCACGTACCAGACCCCCTCTGATTCACAGGAACTCCAGGATACTGGGATCCATCCAGACCTTTAACCTTCATATAGCTTCACCTCTTTCAGGTTGGATAAACTTACTGAGACCCACCCAGCAAGTCTCTGGGTCTGTTCAGGTACCAGTTAGTGTGGGACGTTGCAGGTTAGGTTCTTCACCATCATTGGCTGCTTTAGCTGTTCATGAAGATGGGTTTGTTTTTGTGGCTGTTTGGAGGCAGAACGTGTTCCTGCAGCTCTGTTTGTCTACACCTCAGTGGTGTTTACCTGCCAGAACAGACCGTCCCTTTAAATCAGCTCATTGTTCGCCCTTCACGCTCTGCAGGCTGCAAACGCAGCGTAAATCATCCAGTTCAGGCAGATCAGAGGCTGAAGAGCTTCACAAAACTGGCCCTCAAACTTCCAGCTTCTGCTCCTCCTCTGGTTAACCTCTGACCTCAGAACCAGGATGTGGTCAACCCAGCAGTTTCAGTCTGAGGGATGATTTTCCTTCAGGAGGAACGTTGGTTAGATGGAGGATTTGGAAGAAGGTTTAATTGATTTGCTCTGACATGCCGTCATGTGAGAAGAACGGTGGAGCTGGAGCCGCAGGTTTCACATGTCCTCCTCATGTGACGGTTCTCTGCAGGGAGACGAACAGATTCGGTCACTTCAACCTCAAAATGATCCAAGCTTCTGTCACTGCAGGTCCGGATCGGTCCAGTTCCGGCATAAAGAACCCACATTACAGCTTCTGCTAGCTCTGACTGTGGAGTCATGAAGCTCCAAAACGAAGGCCTGTAGAAAAGCTGCTCATAAATGTCTCGTCACTAAACGACATCAACAGGAAGCAGACGAACATGGCTCCTGCTGAGCAGCTGGACAGTTTTATTTGGACACTGCAGCAGACAGGAAGTTGGACTGGTGATGTTTTCAGTTCCAGCTGTAGGATGGAAAACTGCCTGGTTCTGCAGACTGGTTCTGCAGACTTCCTGCTGGTTTTCTGTAGTGGACGTCTGCAGCTCTCTGGGTTCCTGGTGGATTAGTTCTACATTCTAGTATTTCTAGAACAATTTCTAGTATTTGAGGAACTTTTCATGCTAATGATAGCATGCTAGCTATTCTTGATGCTCTTTATGCTAACATTAGCCTACTGTGTGGACTTTCTTTCATGTCTATATTAGCCGTGTAATAGTAGCATGTTACATGTGTTATCCTTTCCAGCTAACGTTAACATTGTTTTCATATTTTCACCAGGGAAATGGCACACTGCATTGCATTCTGGGATTGTTTGGGCCTTACTGTCTTCTCTGCTAAACATTTGACTGTTGGCAGCGTTTCTATGAAAAAGTGGTTGGTTTGCCTGAGCCTGTAGCAGCATAACTACAGGCTCTGGATAACCTAAACTCCTAGCATGAGTCATGAAAGAAGCAGAGATGTTTGTGTTTACTGTGAGAGACTGCAGGCTGCAATCAGGAGGCTCTTAAATGTGTTGGATCCATTTGAGCTTCCATAGCCAGGAGGGAGCCTGCAGACTTTAGTTGACATTCTGAAAATGTAAAAAAATATATCCATCATTATAGTTGGTGTGTTTCATCACTGACCATTGAGCACATGGTTATAAACTCAACGTAGTTCAGCACATCAGTCTATCTGATGATGAAGCCTGGACCAACCATTGTGAGTAGCTGCAGCTAACTCTGTCATCCAGGATCGATTCATGTTTAAATTATTACGCTAATGTTAGCAAGCTTACTGTTCTATTAAGAGAGAGTTGGATTAGCATGCTATCAATGCTAACATTAGCTACTGTGTTAATTTTTGGTAGTTTTTCATGTTCATATTTACATGATAATGTTAGCTAACTGTTGTTTTTGGCATTGACCTTTTGCTACTATGTCACTTCATCATGTGAGACGCCATGACTGACGTCGGAAGTGAGGGACTTGAGTAATGAATGGAGTAGCTGTGATTGTTTACCAAACTCGTTTTTGCTAATGTAGCAGCCGTGGCTTCTGTTTGTTCTAGTTGAGATGATTTGTCTGTGGAAGTGGATTGAATAGCTAGCTTAGGAACCGACCCTTACCTTTCTCTCAGAACATTGGTTGATTTGATCAAATCATTTACTTTACTTGAATTTTTGCCGTTCTCTTAAATTGTACAAAAGTTTATATGTTTACCAGTTTTGTTCGTGCATGGTGCTGAATGGTCGTTTTCTCCAGGGTTACTAATTAAATGCACATCTTCTCCATGGTGCAATATTTGATTGCATCTCACTAATCTTACTTAGCGATAAGGTTTATGAACATTAATCTTCTCACATTGGGAAAAGTATTCACTGCAATCCAGAAATACACCCAGCCCTTATGGTTGACGGCTGCTGTCCATCGCAGTCTTCGCTGCTCATCAAAAGGTTTGCATCCTTTCCAGTTTTCAGCTGCACAGCATCCTACATTTCACAGTGGGATCGACGAAATGAAGCATATCAGAGTTTAGGCCAGCAGCTGTCTGTTGTTTTGACCAGCTCTACAGACGTTAAGGTACTCAGGCTGTTTGGACGTTTGTCACGGCGCAGTTGGCCGCTTTGTGCTCATTTCAGCATTAGCTCACTGATGCTAGCTGGCAGTAGCAGTATTTAGTATTTTATAGTAACTTTGGTGCACTAATATTAGCATGTTGTTTTCTTTTGTGTATGCTAACGTTTCCATACTATGTCAGTGTGCTAACTGTGTTTGCTGTTTTCTCTGGATTATTCAGGACTGGTTCTGGTTCTGGTTCTGGTTTGTTGTTATTCTTCTAGAGAACTAGACGTGTTAAGTCTAGTTCGCTAGACTTAACACGAACTAGACTTACCCCGTATTTCCATTAAGATGGAAATACAGGGTTATAACATGTTAGCATGTTATTACACTGATGTTAGGATTGTGTTACTGTTCCTGTCTTTGATACACAGTACAAAGTACCTTCACATGAGCTGCTGTTGCTGATTATAAATGGTCTGAAGTGGTGAAGGTTGTGATGGGTGTGTCAGGAAATGCAGCAGGCTGCCTGCGATGTGGTGAAGATTGCCTAAGTTCTGAGCATGCAGAGCCTTTTGGGGATGTTGTTATCAGGTGGGGAGTCTGTGGCAGACTGTCATGGCCGCCGGTCTGGTTGGACGCCGTCCATGCTGGTTCCTGGGCTCTGGCCTGTTTTCACTCATTAACATGATGATGGTTCTGATCCAGATCAGGAAAAGTCAGACGCGTCTTGGTGTCAAACAGGGTCGGCTTCTAGTAAACATGTGAACAGAGACGCTCAGTGAGAGTTTTCTCCAGGCTGCCGCAGTGCATGCTGGGTAATAAAAACCACAGAGTTCTCACTTCTCACAAATAGAGGCCTGAGTCAGCGAACTGCTGCTGCTTTAATGAGAAACCTGGAGACAGAGCTGACCGAGCAGCCACCCGGCCCGCCACGGGACGCTGTTGCAGTCTGGGTCCGGCAGAACCGGGTTCTGGTAACTCTGGGTTCTGGGAACTCTGGGTTCTGGTTGTAAGGAGCTGGTAATGTTGTTCCAGTGTTTGGGAATCCCAGCCAGGAGTGACTCCTCCTTTTGTATGGAAATGATCCTTTCAGAATAAAAGCCCATGCAGAACAAAGGGAGGCTCATTAACCTTTCAGACTCCGGTGGGAACGTTGGGATTCCTGCTGTCGGCTTTGTTCCTCTCTGCTCAGACTGCGGATCAGTCTGAGGTCCAGTAGAACTCAGCTTGTTGGACCCAGAACGGATCAGAACCAGCGTTCTGTGGCCTCCAGTTCTGCTTCGCCGCCCTCGGCTCTTTGTCGCGCTCTCTCTGCTCCGCTGCCCCGTCAGCCTGATCCGAGGTGACGCCACCGTTCACCTCTGACCCCTGAAAGCCCCCCTGCCCCCACCCATCCAGTGAGTGACAGCCGAGGGGCAGAACCGGGTCTGCAGACCGGCTGCAGTCACAGGTTTAAATATTAAACAGAACCGCTGCCGGGTTCCACAGAGACCCGTTGGAAAAGGTTCTGATATTTGTTCTGCATGAAATATTCATGAAGAGACCTTTGAGTTTACCTGGTTCTGTTGAAGAGGCAGAGGTTCTGTTCTGGTCTCATCATTTGGTGATGAACCTTCCTGGTGGGTTCTGGTTGCCCGACCTCTGAGTTCTGTAGACGAGCTTGAACTGGACCAGGTGACTCGTGGTACCGGGTTCATTCCCACCACGAGAGTTCAGTCTGCTTCAACCCGACTCCAGTCCGTTTGCCTATAAACTCCGGTCCGGGTGGTGAGGCGTGAACGCTCATCAAACTCTGACCTCTGACCTCTGGTCCTCCAGACCTCAGTCTGGGTTCGGTTGAAGAGAACTTCAAACAGACTGGAGACCGCTCCAAAAGCAGGAAGTAGACTACAGAGCAGGGCATTCTGGGTAAATACAACCAAAGCTAACGTGCTAGCCTAGCACTAGCAGCAGAAATGGCTCCTGGTCTTTAGACTAAAGAGAAATCCTCCATCTGACGCCTCCATCTTGTTTCCATCTGGTGAAACAGGAAGTTGCTCTCAGTGTCTTCAGAGGTTTTTGTGTCGTTTCCTTCTGTGGTTCTTGGTGCAGCGCCCCCACAGGCCAGGAGGGGAACAGGTTGGTTTGACTCAGAGCCACAGCAGCTGGAGGTGGAGCAGATGTTCTGGTTCCAGTAGAACCGGGTCGACCGGCTGAAAGAGGGAAACAGACTGAATGGTAGGATGGCTGGACCTGGACCTGGATCTGGATCTGGATCGGAACCGTCTCAGAGGTGTGTGTGTGCGTTCAGAACCGGCCCAGTGGACCTTCAGCAGGCATTGGGTCATGTTCGGGTGTAACAGGCTGAGCTCATGGTGGACAGCAGAACCTGCAGGCTCCACCAGACCGGGTCCAGTAGAACCTCACCGTTAGCTGGTGTCAGAGGTTCAGACTGGTTCTGAAACTCATCAGAGAACTGCAGCAGCTCCATACTGCAGTGTGTGTGTGTGTGTGTGTGTGTGTGTGTGTGTGTGTGTGTGTGTGTGTCGTTCCTCCTCCAGTTCAATGGTCCCATCTTGATAAAGCGGTGATGTGATGTAGCTGCGCCCTGATTGGCTGGGGGCTGCCGTGTTTACAGGTTGCCATGGCGACGTGCCGGTCTGCAGACAAAGCCTCTCTGTTGTCCCGTCTGTGCAGCGGCCGTTAACCCTTCGGGACCTCCGCTCCGGTCCCGGTCCGCTCTGGGAATCCTGCTGGGAGGTTTACCGGGAGCTGGGTAACACCTGGAGCGGATCGAACCGGAACCAGAACCAGAACCCGGTACATCCAGCAGCAGCTGCTTCCCCTCTGCAGGTGAAGGGTTTTTATTCCCTCAGTTTGTCCTGCAGGGGGCAGCAGAACCTCCTCCGCCTCAGGTGTCTGGACCGGTTCTGGTTCTCCCTGGTAATGAAACCAGAACTTGATCCCAGTTGGTGCCGGTCCAGTTTCATGTAAACACAAACAGACATGCGGCTTCAGAGGAATAGCAGACATGCCTGGAGGGGACAGGCGGCCCGGTCCAAACATTCCCTCTGGAGGCTCGGCCGGGTCCGGTTTCCCTCCGGACCGAGGAAGGCCGCGGTTTAACCGGCAGGTTTTATGTCCCAGCGGTTCTGACCCAACTGCAGAGCTTACAGAACCACCGGCAGGTCCGCATTGTTCTATAGCCAGTGTTTGGTTCTGATGAATGGGTCCGGCCAGAATCTGACCCGGTTCAGATGAATCGGACCGTCTCAGCAGCAGGATGCCGTCCTGTCCTCCTTCCTGTCTTTGTTCCTCGTGTCTCTGCTGCCGGACCGGACCGGGCCGGAGTCCCAGGAGGCAGAACCGGAGCGGGTTCTGGTGGTGCCGGCTGCAGCAGGTGCGACTCCTGCATGAATTATTGCTCAGCCAGAAATAACCAGCTGACAGCAGACCCAGCTGCTGCCGGGTTCTGCTGCGGCCCGGTCCTGGTCCAGAACCAGTTCCTGATGTCCTGCTGTTTAAATTATTTTATGTAACTGTCATGAAATTAAACGATTTTATTTAAACGAGTTTCCATCGGTTCCTGTTGGTCCTTCCTGCTTAGAGTTCTGTCTGGTTCGGTCTGGTTCTGTTTGGTTCTGTCATGGTTCTGTTTGGTTCTGTCTGGTTCGGTCTGGTTCTGTCTGGTTCTGTTTGGTTCTGTCTGGTTCTGTTTGGTTCTGTCTGGTTCTGTTTGGTTCTGTCTGGTTCTGTTTGGTTCTGTCTGGTTCTGTTTGGTTCGGTCTGGTTCTGTCTGGTTCTGTCTGGTTCTGTTTGGTTCTGTCTGGTTCTGTTTGGTTCGGTCTGGTTCTGTCTGGTTCTGTTTGGTTCGGTCTGGTTCTGTTTGATAACCAGAACCTGCAGTGGTTGGTTCTGAGTGGTTCCAGTCTAACGGGGCCATCAGAACCGGGCCAGCCTGCCCGTCCTCCGGTCTGGTCTCCCTGCAGCTCTAACTTTGTGACCTCTGACCTCTGGCTGTGACACGTCGCCTCCGATCATCGTCACCTTTTGGACCGACGGCGCCCTCTGCTGGAGGAACAGCAGCTCTGCAGCTTCCTCTGCTGCTCCAACCAGGTCAGAACCGCCTGGTCCAGATGAGCAGAACATGTGGAGTGAAACCTGCAGCAGTTTGGGCTCGGATGTCGGACAGAAACCCGGTTCCTGAAGCGATGACTCTGGATCGTCGCATGTTAATAAAAACAAGTCAGACTTTGACATTTTGTCGTTTGTCATGTTCCGTTTGTAGAAACAGCAGAGAGTCGCTGATCTGCCATCAGAACCAGTCGGATCCGTTCTGGACCCACTGCTACAGTAAAATGGATCTAGTGGATTACATGGTTTGGATCTTTCTGCGCCGCGTTTCTCCTTTAAGGCTCCAAAAACTAAAAACTGACATCAACGACTTTAATGAGCCGATCAGAGGAAAAACGGAACAAACGTCGTTTTTATGTAAAAGTGATCAATCATTTTATTTTAATTCTGATATTTTAGATGAAATTGAACGAACAGAATAGTTAATAAAATAAACTGAACACAAAGTTTCTGCTTTATTTCTCATCTATAATAACTCCTACACATTTGGCTAATTTTAATTTAGCATATTTATTAAATATTTATTTTTTGTGCTGAAAATCACGAAATTATTTTGAATATTAAGAGACAATTGATGAACTTTAAACCAGAAACATCAGATTTAATTAGTTTCTCCTGTGAGGATCAGAAAAAATCATCAGCAAACATTTATGAGTTTCTGTGTTTCCTCCCCTCCTCTCCTCTTCTCTCCTCCTCCTCTCCTCCTGTCCCCCTCCTCTCCTCCTCCTCTCCAGACGTGAAGGGCCCGCCGGCCCACCGTTTCTCGTGCGGTCAGAGCCCGTACTTGGACGGCGCCGCCTGGGAGCGAAGGTTCTGCATCCTGACGGACAGCCAGCTCATCCTGCTCAACAAGGACGAGGAGGTCCGCCCCGCTCTGACCTTTCACTTTCCTGTCCCCCCCACCGCCGCCTTCTGACCTCTGACCCCTCCGCAGGCCGCGGACCCCCAGGACGCCCCAGCCGACCCCTCCAGGGCCCGGAGCCTCCGCCGCACCGTCAGCGTCCCCTCAGAGGGACAGTTCCCAGAGTTCCCGCCAGAGGGCGCCACCATGCTGGGTAGGAGCTGGGTTACCGTGGTAACGGGGTGTTGCCCTGGGTGATTGTGTAACCAGATTACTGAGTGTGTGTGTGTGTGTGTGGCCAAACCCAGCAGATTATCGGGATTAATGTGAACAAAGAGGCGGATGTGATGATATTCCAAACAGAGAGCAGTTGGTTTCTGGTGTGTGTGTGTGTGTGTGTGTGTGTGTGTGTGTGTGTGTGTGTGTGTTCATTGACAGAAATCTGTCAGATGCTTCTTTTAATCCCAAATGTTGGATTCCTGGAATATTCTGGAGTTTATCTGAATCGGGTTCAGAACCTCTGCAGCCGGTTCTGGGTTCTGACTCTGGTTCTGTTCAACAAGGTTCTGTTTAAGGTTCTGACTCCTGGCAAAGTTTCCCCTGTCTGCTGGAAGGAGTGATGCTGTGGGCCTCACCCCCTCAGCGGAGACGATCTCCACGGCAACTAATGATTCGCCGTTTTAGTCGTGACTCAGCAGCTCCTGATGTTTAACCATCATGAGTGAATTCATCCCTTAGAAACAAATGAAATCCTGCATGATGAAAACACACCATGAGGCGTTCAGGTGCAGCGTGTTCAGGGGAGGTTTCCCTCCGCGAGGCGTTCGGGTGTTCAGGGGAGGTTTCCCTCCGCGAGGCGTTCGGGTGTTCAGGG
>NW_006800405.1:339714-351227 GCF_000485575.1 Poecilia formosa
CTGCATGATGAAAACACACCATGAGGCGTTCAGGTGCAGCGTGTTCAGGGGAGGTTTCCCTCCGCGAGGCGTTCAGGTGCAGCGTGTTCAGGGGAGGTTTCCCTCCGCGAGGCGTTCGGGTGCGGCGTGTTCAGGGGAGGTTTCCCTCCGGGAGGCGTTCGGGTGCGGCGTGTTCAGAGGAGGTTTCCCTCCGCGAGGCGTTCAGGTGCAGCGTGTTCAGGGGAGGTTTCCCTCCGCGAGGCGTTCGGGTGCGGCGTGTTCAGGGGAGGTTTCCCTCTGCGAGGCGTTCGGGTGTTCAGGGGAGGTTTCCCTTCGCGAGGCGTTCGGGTGCGGCGTGTTCAGGGGAGGTTTCCCTCCGCGAGGCGTTCGGGTGCAGCATGTAACTTCCCAGTGTGTGTGAACTGAGGAATGTCGGAGGACAAAGCGTCCGCTGTCCGTCCCCCGCCTCGCTGACCCCCGCCCCCCCTCCCTGTGAGACAGCAGGCCGAGGGGATTCCCACGCAGAGCTGCAGGGGTCCTGACCCGGTTTAACTGGGAACACTGGGAGGGTCTGAGTCCGTGATGAGGTCATTGATCTCTGGGGGGGAATTTATATGTTAATCGGACCTTTAACAACCAGTTTAAACTGGAATCATACTGGTTCTGCTGACTGGTTCAGTCTGCACAGTTTTACTGGGTTTATACTGGTCCTACTGGTTCTAATGGTTCTGGTTCAAACTGGGTTTATTCTGGTTCTGATTCTGGGCTTTACTGGAAACGACCGGGCCTTTCCACCAGTATGAACTGGACTGGGTCAGTGCTGGGACTGTACGGTTATACTGGGAGTGGTGGATTTTTAACTCCTTTGAGTTTCACAACAAACTTAACTGGGAATACTGGAAATAATCCTCCTGTTGCACCAGTTTATACTGGGATCAGTGCTGGAGCTGAAGCTGGAGTTATACTGGGGGAGTCACTGGTTTTACACCAGTTTCATGAACATCTTCCTGCTGGAAGTGTTCAGGTTTTAAACTGGTTTTAAAGTGGCTTCCAGCTGACTTCATACTGGGAATACGGCTTCATGTGTCACTGGTTTTAATGGTTGGGTCAGACTGCTTACTGGTTTTACTGGTTTTAATGGGCGGCTCAGACTGGTCCCTGGTTGAAAGCAGAAATGTTTTCT
The DNA here is from genome assembly GCF_000485575.1 of Poecilia formosa. NCBI lineage: Eukaryota > Metazoa > Chordata > Actinopteri > Cyprinodontiformes > Poeciliidae > Poecilia > Poecilia formosa. The sequence goes on from NW_006800405.1 coordinate 340,877, forward strand.
GGTTCCTGCTGGTTTGTTTTGGTTTTTACTGGTTTAACTGGTTTAATTGGAGCGTTTTGGAGTTCAGGCTGAATGGAAACCAGAACTGAACCTTCCTCTTCCTCCTCCTCTTCCTCCTGTCAGCAGCGGCTCGGTCTAATTACAGTGTCTGACCGTCTGACTGTCCCTCCACAAACACTCTTCCTCCTCCTCCTCTTCATCGCCGTCCTCTGAGGAAAACATCTGGGAATCTGTTGGAGTTTAAATCCTTTAACGTGAAGAATCTGAATCATGAATTCTGAATATGGAGCTAAATTAATGAAAGAATCTGAGATTTAAACCAGTTTTCTGATCCCAGTTTGTTTTGTGTTCACACATCAATCCGGTTTGGGAATCTAAACCTTTGCTCTGAAAAGATTCCCAGCTCCTGTGTGGAAATATCCCAAAGATCATCCGCCATCTTTTCCTGTGACTGGGTGAACTGGATCTCCAGAAATTAGACTGATCTGGAAGATTAAATCTTTAAATAGGACAGTAACGTTTTCCCAGGAGGAGAGAAAACTGGGACGACTCGCTCTGGGATCTTTGGGAAAACTTGGAAAGTTTCCGGATTAGTGTTAGAAACTTTAGCTTAATGGACGTTTTCTGTTTTGGACAGATTGATGCTTACTGCCCCCTGCAGGTGGGAGGACCTTCCTGCTTCTTTATGTCACATTTATTCAGCTTTAATAATAAACCCTGATGGGTTTGATCTGCTCCTCCTCTTCCTCCTGCTGTGGATGAAGACCCCGTGGCTGCTTCAGTGCGGCTCAGACATCTCGGTGATCTCACTGTTCCTCTCTCATCCTGCTCCTGTCCCGTCTCCCCACTTCCTGCTGCTGCGCTCACCTTCAAAATAAAAGCATCCTGCAGTCTTAAGTCTTCAGAATAAAAGTCAGCTCAAAGATGAAACTTTTTCCACTTCAATCTGTATTTCTAACAAACTTAATTTAATAAGTTTTATTTGAAAAGAGGAATAAAATAAAACCACAAAATGAAGTTCCAAACAAATTATTTAAAAAATAACCTAATTATAATATAATAAACTCTGAGAACTTTTTAGATGTATTGAGATCTAATTAATCCAGATTTGTGTTTTAATCAGTTCATTAAGTCATAAATAAGAGTTTCTATCAGTAAAACAAGTTTTTCATGCAGAAACCATTAAAGAAACACAATAATCTCCACCTGGAGGTTCTGGGCTCTTATTGTGAAGGTCCAGCAGGTGGTCGGAGGTGCATTCTTGGTGCATAAAGGAGCGTTACCACAGATCCTTCCTCCCAGGACGCAACATCACGACTGTTCCCAACGAACTCAGTATTTTTTATAACTGTTATGATTCCGTTTTTAATGTTCCTGTAAATATTCTGCTTTTCAACTCGCATGAAAAAACATTTATTTATCCCAAAGAGAAACTGAATGTAGTAACTGAAGAGCCATGACTGTCCTGACATGCTAACCTCTGCCGGAGAGCTAGCAGGCTAGCTGTTAGCTAGCTCTGCTAATCCACCTCATTTGCTTTTGCTGCTGCTCTCAGCTCTCTGCTTGTTGGGTCTGAAATATGTTGAGTCGGATTTGATTCCTTCCTTCTCTCTGCTGCATCCATGACGCCTCATTTTCACCTCCTCTGGGATTTGGGGTCAAAGTTCAGGTGTTATTTGAGATTTCGAGATGCTAATCAGCCTCTTCCTGTTGTAAAAACAGTACCTTGTTGCCATGGTAGCGCATCACAGCAACCGTCTGAAAAGTAACGTAGGAACAGCAGAAATCCTCCGCTGACAGCCTGCCGGGCTCTTATTGTGAAGGTCTGTGCGGAAGTGAGTGTGCTGAATCGGAGGAGTCTCTCAGACTGAATGAATATGTCTCCGGCTCGGGACACGTCCGGACCTCGGTTCTGATGGACCTCGTAGGTGAGTCCCGTCCCGTTCGCCGCTCCGAGCCCGGTGCCTGGTCACCGGAGCGCGGGCAGCCTCTGTGGCCGGTTGCGGGGCTCTGTCCTCCGGCTGTCGGCTCTCTGAAACACCGCTGAAGTAGTTGGCGTCCGGCTGCAGGAACCTGCTGCTTCCAGCCCAACTGAGCCGGTACCGGTCAGGGGCGAAGCTAGTCGGAACTAGCACTTATCAATCCCGAACGGAACCGAACTCCAGGTGTAATCCGAGCTTCAGAACCAGAACCGCTGAGTTCGTGTTTGGTCCGTTAGGGAATCTGTTGAGATGAGTTTTCCAGGTTTGACCCAAAAATCCGACAGTAACTGGCTGAACAGGTCCGGTTCGGATTTATTCACACGGAGTTCAGTTGGAGTCAGAAAGTGATCCGGTCGGTTTGGTTTTGATAAATGTTTAATTTTCCCGGGATCCAAAACATCCCGATCCGGTTCCTGATGATCTTCATCCTGACCTGGTTCCATGTTGGCTTCTGCCACCTTCATTTGTTTTTCATGTCCCAGGTTTGTGTTGATTCGCCCCAAATTTATCCCGTTTCTCAACCAATTCAGTTTTATTCAGGTTTTATCCCAGTTTAAATCTGGTTCTGGCCAAGTTTCATTCCTGGTTTTATTCCACTTTGTTCCGGCTGATGTAGATTTTTCTGTTTTAATTCAGGTTGTATTTTGTCTTCACCTTGATTTTATTCTAGTTGTGTCTCACTTTTATCCCATTTTCTTATCAGATTTTATTTTTTTACTAATTATAGTAAAAATACATATACGTATAGTACATATATGTATAAATACAGACTGATTTTGTCTGTATTTTATCGTAGATTTATTCTGACTTCATCTGGGCCTTTTTCTGTTTTTAATCCCAGTTTTATCTCCATTCAAACTAAATTTAGTCCATATTTTTATTCTTTTTGCCACTGATTTATTTCCTTTGTGTGTGTGTGTGTGTGTGTGTGTGTGTGTGTGTGTGTGTGTGTGTGTTATCCCAGTTTAATTTGGGTTTTGATACCAGTTCACATCTAATTTTATTCAGGTTTCATCCTGTTTTATAACAGATGTTTTTTTTTCCCTCTGATTCTTTTATCCTGAAAATAAATTCAGTTTTATTCTGACTTTTGCTCTGATTTTTATGGGTTTTTTCTACTTGGATTCTATTTTTATCTTCATTGTTCCTGGTTTTATTCCATTGTGTTCGTATTCAGTCTGATGTTGATTTTCCTGATTCAGGTTTCATTGTGGTTCTGTTTGGTTCTGCTCTGTCTCGGTTTGATGCTGACCATCATTTGTTTCATAAATATCATTGTTCTGTTGTGTGATACAGAATTTTGTCTCAGTTAAATTCTAGTTTTAATTCTCAGTTTTTGGTTTATCGAAGGCAGAATTTTATCCATTTTAAATAAAAAACTAAGTACGCTATGAAGGAAGTCCAAAAACTCTGAACCAGAATTAAAATGCTGACCCTGACCTCCTCCTCTGGTGGATCCAACAGAACCAGAACGTTTGGTACCAGAACCGAGTCTCCTGGTGTTTAAACATCCTGACCAGCTGATTTAATTTGGTGATCCGCTCTAACATCCTGACCAGCTGATTTCTGGCCAGGTGAGTTTCAGAACCTGTTGTTGCTCTCAGTCAGGCGTGATGCTCACCTGTCAGCCAATCACAGCAGGGCTTTCATGATGTCATCTGCAGCAAGGCGTGTCTTGTCTGCAGGTCAGTTTGGGGTTAAACTGCGTGCTGCATTCAGGGCCGGTCATGTTAATTCAGCCACTCAGCTGACGGCTCTGATGCTGCAGCTGATCCGAGACCAGCAGTTCTGTCTCGGTTCTTCAGAAGTGGGTCGCGTTGTCCCACACGTCCCCCGGATCAGTCCGGTTCTCTCGGCGCTGTCTGTTGGGTCCGGCCCGACCCGACGGCTCTGTTAATGAATTCAGAGGAATGCCGGTGGAGGCAGAAGCAGATCCGGTTCCCTTCAGTCAGAAGACATTCTTTGAATATTTGCTGTGAAAGCTGAGCTCTGTGACGATGAAGGACGAGTCGCAGAAGGAAGACGGCGTTTGGACCTGCTGATTGTTTCTTCTCTGGAGAATCCAGGAAGCAGGAAAGTTCACTGAGATTCATGAGGAACATCAGGGATGGAGAAACGGACCGCCACCATTTCAGATGGATTCCTCAGGAGCGCCTGACAAACACCTGAAAACCTCATGCAGGTGTTCTTCTGTTTCCCTCCAAGCAGCTTTTTAATTACATTGAAACATATCAAAATATCACATTTAGACAAGACATTTATCCTGACAACATTCATAAAGCAACATCAGTGCTGACACACGTCAGGTGCTAAGCTCATGTGCAGAACGTAGCCTGAAACATACCAAATATGACATGGTTAGCTTGCTATATTAGCAATAAATAGACCAAAAATAACTCGTCTTGTTTTCTAACATTACTGTGAAAATGCCAGAAACAAAATATTTAGCATACTGCGTTGGTCTGCCAGAGTTAGCTTGAAAAATACAAAATATAACTAAGATAATGTGTTACTAGTATAGGAAAGGCCAAAATTCATCCATCCATCCATCCATCCATCCATTTTCTTACACCCTTGTCCCCAGTGGGGTCAGGAGGTGCTGGTATGTCCAGCTAACGTGGCGGGTGAGAGGCGGGGTCACCTGGACAGGTTACCAGTCTGTCGCATGTGACAAAAATATTGAAAAAAAAAAAACAGTCATATAACATTTAGCAAACTGATGTTAGCGTACAAAGGTGGCACTGATACAGGATTTTTAGTTATCACTCCAACAAATAAACATTAGCATGCTAATGTCATCTTAATGTTGTAGACGATGCAGTTAGAATGCCTCTATTAGCATGCTAATGCTAACATCTCTGGCTAAGTCCTGGGATTTTCTCAGCTACAATAATTTCCTAAAAGCTTGAAAAATGTAATGTATTAATATAAACTGATTGGCAAGTATGTCCAAAAATATAAGCCACATTTTTAGCTGAAATGTTCATTAATATCTAAATCTTTTATGTCTCACTTTTGTCTTTGGTATTTTTATATGTGAAACAGTAAAATGTTCTGCCTTAATTTATTTTCCTTAATGATTCATTAGTCAGAGAAACCAAAGGGAAACTGAAGGAACCGTCTGGTTCTGCAGCGAGAAGCTTTCAGCCTCTCTGGAACAGTGAGGGCGGTTCAGAGTGTGAGGCTTCAGGTGTTCAGGTGCGTTCAGGTGTGTTCAGGCGTGTTCAGGTGTTCAGGTGTTCAGGTGCGTTCAGGTGTGTTCAGGAGTGTTCGTGCGTTCAGGTGTTCAGGTGCGTTCAGGTGTGTTCAGGAGTGTTCGTGCGTTCAGGTGTTCAGGTGCGTTCAGGTGTTCAGGTGCGTTCAGGTGCGTTCAGGAGTGTTCGTGCGTTCAGGTGTGTTCAGGTGCGTTCAGGTGCGTTCAGGTGTGTTCAGGTGTTCAGGTGCATTCAGGTGGGTTCAGGTGTGTTCAGGTGCGTTCAGGTGTTCAGTTGTGTTCAGGCGTGTTCAGGTGCGTTCAGGTGCGTTCAGGTGTGTTCAGGCGTTCAGGTGTTCAGGTGTGTTCAGGAGTGTTCGTGCGTTCAGGTGTTCAGGTGCGTTCAGGCGTTCAGGTGTGTTCAGGTGCGTTCAGGAGTGTTCGTGCGTTCAGGTGTGTTCAGGTGCGTTCAGGTGCGTTCAGGTGTGTTCAGGTGTTCAGGTGCGTTCAGGTGGGTTCAGGTGTGTTCAGGTGCGTTCAGGTGTTCAGTTGTGTTCAGGTGCGTTCAGGTGTTCAGGTGCGTTCAGGTGGGTTCAGGTGTGTTCAGGTGCGTTCAGGTGCGTTCAGGTGGGTTCAGGTGCGTTCAGGTGTTCAGGTGCGTTCAGGTGCGTTCAGGTGTTCAGGTGTGTTCAGGTGCGTTCAGGTGCGTTCAGGCGTTCAGGTGCGTTCAGGCGTTCAGGTGTTCAGGTGCGTTCAGGCGTTCAGGTGTGTTCAGGTGCGTTCAGGTTTGTTGCTGTGTGAGCTCCACCCAACGACTCAAAGGTTTCAGTCAGCAGCTGCTTCCTGTCTGAGGTCCTGAATGAACGATCAGGAGCGTCTCAGACATTCCCAGCATTCCTCAGCTGACATCACTCCTCACGTTCAGTCCGTCTGCAGAGCGGCTCCGCCCACATCTGGGGTCAAAGGGTAAGCAGGTGAAAGTTCAGTTTCTCATCGTGGGAAGCTTCGATCCGAACAGAGGCAGGTGTGTCAGACGTTCTCCGGGTCCGGACAGGTGGAGCCGGTCGGCAGGTGTGTTTTCCTGGTTGAAGTTCTGCTTCGGTTGGTTTCGGTTTTCGCAGGAAGATCCTGAATCCAGAATGAAAACTGAAAAACATGTCGGTTCATTTTACGATCCGGAGCGTTCCCAGGAATACGACCAGAAACGGATCAGCCTCAGCTTGGTTCCTGCTCAGCTGCAGAGATTTATCCCAGCATGCTGAGTTGGACCTGAAGGCAGCGGTTCTGGACCGGCAGCTGAACCCGATGGTTTGGACCTGCATTCCTGCGCCGTCCCAAACCAAAACCACCTGATGGTGTCTGGAGTTATTTCTGGCTGTTTGTTTCCAGAGCAGGCAGGAATGTAATGACGGGTTCCCAGGGTGTTTGCTGCACCTGCTGACCCGCTCTGACCCGGTTCTGGTTCCGATTCAACAGTTTGTGGGATGTTTCTGGAAGGTTTCAGGATCTACAGCTTCCTGCTGAAACTCACCTGCTTTAATGAATGGGTCAGCAGCAGAGTTCTGCAGAATCTGCTCAGGTTCTTTGGGTTTTCTGCAGACAGAAACACTTGGTTCTGGTTCTGGTTCTGGTTCTGGATCCTATTCCTATCCATCATTAAGCTGCAGAAAAAACACTTCAGTTATAACTGAACCGGGTCTCGATCCAGGGATGTGAAACATGAGCAGCAGCAGCTCTTCAGAACCAGCAGCCGTCCTGCCAGTAGAACCGGGTCTGTCTGTCTCTCCAGGTCTCTCTGTCTCCAGGTCTCTCTGTCTCCAGGTCTCTCTGTCTCCAGGTCTCTCTGTCTCTCCAGGTCTCTCTGTCTCTCCGGGTCTCTCTGTCTCTCCGGGTCTCTCTGTCTCCAGGTCTCTCTGTCTCTCCGGGTCTCTCTGTCTCCGGGTCTCTCTGTCTCCGGGTCTCTCTGTCTCCGGGTCTCTCTGTCTCTCCGGGTCGTCCTGGATGGCTGACGGTCCGGTTTCCCGGTGCCTGATGGGATCCTCTCTCTGAGTTTCCTCTGGTTTATCTTTAGCAGCGTTTTTCTCGTGGTTCTTTGCCGAGAGCTGAAGGCTTCGGCCCGTTCATCTCTGAGGACGGGAGCGACCCAAACGGGTCCTGCTGGTTCTGAAAACCGGAGCAGGTTACACAGAAACTGGAGCTGCTGCTGGACTCCAGTCTGTCCCAGTTCCTCTGACCTGTGAAGGTCAGGCCGCCTCTGTCAGCCGAGACGCTGAGTATCCTCCAAACGCATCGACCCGGCCGAGCCGGGTCCAATCGATACCACCTGCACGACCAGAGGAGGATGGAGCAGAGATACCAGGAAATGGATAACAGCATATATAACAATTAACAACAGTGATAATAATGCACATAAACTGATTGTTACATGAAAATATACTGTAGACTTATCAAACATTAAAACATCTTATCATCAAAAATGTAGCTAATGGATGGTAACATTGATAAACACAATAATCTATTTATAATCAATGTATCAGTGCAGAAAAACTGATGTGCAGTAAAAGCAGAAATGTTCTTTAAAACAGTAAATGTGCAAATGGCAGCAGGGATGTGAACACTGATTCACATGTGGGGAACGTTGTTCACCTGTCCTTCTGTCTCCTGCACAGGGTCAAAGGTCATCCTATCAGTGGGAACATTTACGTTCTTCCTGCTGTTATTGTTCATATTCCAGAGGCGACGTCACACTGTGTGTGGCAGCAGTCGCCGTTAAACAGAGATTTACTCAGTTCAAATGTTTCCCATGTAAACTGCCTGTGTGTTAGCGGCTAGCAGCTAGCATTAAGGGCCTCCATGTTTGCGCAGTAAGTTATCATGAGTATCGGGGTTGGTTCATATCTGTTGGCGGTGCAGTAGTTATTGCTGGATGTGTTTTACAGTTTTTCATGCCCGTTAGAAAGTCTCACAGCAGCAAAAACTCAAAACAGGAAGACATGAAACTCCAGATCATTTAGTGGAAGAAAGACAAAAACAGGCAGAAATGGCAGCAAACATCTTCATCACAACATTTTCTAATAAAGGAAAAAGGCTGCAGCGTTTTCCAACACAGAGGCTGAAAGCTGGCTAACCTTTCTGTTATCTGTGTGAAGTCCTGCTCTCTCTCGCTCTGTCGCAGCCTGACTCTCTCTGGTTCCTCTGGCTTCGTTTTAAAAACCTTCGTCGCACAGAGGACAGCTTCCTGCAGCAGGAACGTCCACACCGAAGAGTGTTACCAGGCTGAGCTGCTGGCTGTTTGGTGAATCTGACAGGTCAGCTGCTCTGCTGCCGACCTCTGACCCAGAGCTGAGGTCAGCCGACCTCTGACCCAGAGCTGAGGTCAGCCGACCTCTGACCCAGAGCTGAGGTCAGCCGACCTCTGACCCAGAGCTGAGGTCAGCCGACCTCTGACCCAGAGCTGAGGTCAGCCGACCTCTGACCCAGAGCTGAGGTCAGACGGGAAGCTGCAGAGGGAAACGGCGAATCTGAGCCACTGGGTTAACGGCACCCAGAGCTAAGAACGACATCAGGACAGGAGAGAGGAAGAGGAGGAGGAAGAGAGAGAGAGCAGGAGGAGGAAGAGAGAGAGCAGGAGGAGGAAGAGAGAGAGCAGGAGGAGGAAGAGAGAGAGCAGGAGGAGGAAGAGAGAGAGCAGGAGGAGGAGCAGCAGGATTGATTGGATCGATGCGGTAAAGCTGGAGGATAGAGTTACTGCTGAGTGAGGAGGGAGAGGCAGGATGGAGGATGTTGGATGTCGACGGGACGCAGACGGATGTTTGCAGCTTGAGCTGATTGGCTGGCGGGCGGCGGCTGCTCTGTCCAATCCCGTCTGACCCTGTGATGTGTGTGTGTGTGTGTGTGTGTCCTCCTCAGATGATGGGGAACAGCTGCGATCGAGGTATGTTTCTGTCATGTGACCGAGCCGTCTCACTTCCTGCAGCATGCTGCCTGAACTTTGTGTCCGGGACGAAGAGCGGCGATGGCGTCCGCGTTTGGGACCGCTGCCGCGTCTCCCCCTCCCCCCTAGCTGCTTCTGTGTGTGTGTGCATGAAAGTTCCTGCTGCGGCGCTGCTGCATGCAGCGAGCGTCCTGCTGCGGCGAGCTCCTCCAGCCCGGCTGCTGCTGCATGCTGCGTTCGCTGCAGCTCCGGCGTTCCTGCTGCAGGAGCCTCCATCGCATGTAAACATCATGACGACGGCGCTCGCTGCTGATTGGACGCTTCAGAGTCAGATCTGAGCCAATGTCTGTCTCTGGTTTAGTTCCTGCAGGTTTGGTTTGGTTTTCCTTCAGCAGTGGAGCGTTCAGCTTCACGGTCCAGAGATCGTTCTGGTTCCTCTTCCTGCTGGACGTTCAGGAACCAACTGCCATCTAACCGTCCATCCGTCCTCTGTCCTGTTTGTCCTCCATCGTCTCTGAATGACATCAGTCCCTCTGTCCATCATAAAGATGATGATGGACGGACATTAGTGGGAAAAAACAGGAAAAAACAGGCTGCTCTGGTTGATATGACTAACTGTCCCTCTGTCTCTCTGTCCCTCTGTCTCTCTGTCCGTCTCCTCAGAAGTGTCTTCGGAGCGGTCTCCGAGGAGGAGGAGTATTTCCGGTTTGGGCAGCTCAGAGAAGAACCTCGCGGTCGACAATCCCAACTCTTCTCCGTTTAAAGTGCCGGTGAGTCGGAGGACGTCCTCCATGTCCTCCATGTCCTCCATGCCCTCCATGTCCTCCTGCAGCAGTCATGTCTTTAAGGACCAGGTATTTGCTCTGATTCTGGACGCCTCAATGAGATGAACGAGTCGTTTAGGATCCAGGTGAACCAGGGACTCGTCCAGTCAGTAGGAGAGCAGACCAGGTCAGTTATTGGGTCCTTTAGTAGCAAATTATGGACAAGTCATCATAAACGGACTAGTCAAAGACCAGTCTAAGGAATGTTAAGTAGACCAGGAAAGGCTACAGGTTTTTAGCTGCAAGTCCTAATAAGTTCTCAAGTCTTGAAGGGGATTAGTCCATCTCAAACCTTTAGAAAACCAAGTCCTAGTTTAGTTGTGCTGTTTCTTAGCTGCTGCTACTGCAGCCTGGCAGTAGCAGCAGCCTGGCAGTAGCAGCAGCCTGGCAGTAGCAGCAGCCTGGCAGTAGCAGCAGC
>NW_006800405.1:351829-357398 GCF_000485575.1 Poecilia formosa
AGCAGCCTGGCAGTAGCAGCAGCCTGGCAGTGAGTGTGTGACGATGCGTTTGAGGACAGTAACATCTCAGGAAACGAGGCCGCTCTTCTGCGCTCAGCATCTGTAGTGACAGATGAGCTGCAGGTTGAAAGGTTCTGATCCGGTCAGCAGCAGAACCAGGTGACCCGGTTCTGACTGGTTGAAGCAGCTGGGCGTCACAGAGCAGACTCGGGGAAAGTTGAGTGGTAGGAAAAGATTCCCTACTCGGGACAGCTGGGGGTCAGAGGTCATCGCCTCGGCCTGACCGGGTTCTGCTTCTCTTTCAGAACTTCTTCAGCAAACGTCTGAAAGGCTCCATCAAGAGAACCAAGAGCCAGACCAAACTGGACCGGAACACCAGCTTCAGACTGCCGTCGCTGCGGCCCGCCGAGCCCGACAGGTACCGCTCACAACCCGACCAGAACCAGAACCACTGCTCTGTCTGGGAATTAACTCATCGACGACGCAGACAGGTTCTGGTTCTGGTTCTGGTTGTGATCAGCAGTTGTAGGTTTGTTCAGCTGTAAGATACTGAACCTGGTGTCATCTCAGTGAACCGCTGCTTGGGTTTTACTCACAGTGTGAGGTTCTGTCGGATCAGAACCGGAACCAGAACATGTGGGTCGGATCTGCAGAACCCATGAAGTTCTGGCTGTGGTTCTGATCGCCTCCGACCGGACCAGAACCAGCTGAAACTCAGCTGCAGAAATCCGAACAAGGAAAGGTTCTGTAACTGGTTCTGGTTCTGTTGGACCGACCCTGAAACAGAACCCATCTCAGCAATCAAGATCCTTTTCCTCCCTGGTTCTGACCCGGTTCTGACCCGGTTCTGCTGCAGGGCCCGCGGGCTGCCCCGGCTGAAGGAGGCGGTTTCCCATGAGTCCTTGCTGAGCCCCAGCGGCGCCGCCGAGGCTCTGGACCTCAGCATGGAGGACGACGTCTTCATCAAGCCTCTGCACAGCAGCGTCCTGGGCCAGGAGTTCTGCTTCGAGGTGAGACCCGGCCCGGTCCCGGCCCGGTTCCGGCCCGGTTCCGGCCTGCCGGGTCGCTCACCTCCCCTCTCGCCCCCAGGTGACCTACGCCGGAGGCAGCAAGTGCTTCAGCTGCACTTCGGCCTCGGAGCGAGACAAGTGGATGGAGAACCTGAGGAGAACCGTCCAGCCCAACAAGGTGAGACCCGGCCCGGTTCTGGACCCGGTACCGGCTCCACCAGAACCAGCAGCTCTGACCGGCGTTAGAGCCAGGCTGTTAAAACATTCATCACCAGAATAAAGTCGTAATATTGGGATGAAATATTTATTATGTGTTTTATTTATAATATTTTATTTTTCATGTTGGAATAATTATTAAAATAAACATTAAACATGAAAAACAACCAAATCAAACAGGAGCAACTTGTGAAGTTAAACTTTAATGTCGGGATAAAAAAACATTTTTATCTTTTATCATGAATATTAAATTATTATCATCACCATCAGGACTTTAAACATTTCTGTGCTGATGAAGGAAGCAGATCCTCAGAACTCATAAAGTTTTACCAAATATTGTTGGTCGACTTTCTACTGTAAATATTTTAATGTTTTGCTGCTCTGGCAGATTTTTTCTCTATAACTCGTATTGATGAATTATTACTTGCTAATCTCGTCTTATTTCAGGTGATCAGAAAGTTAAAATTCTGATTTTATTATAACTAATAATTCTCCCAGGAGGGAAGATTGAAATAAAATCCACTTTCTGAAAATATAACTAGAAATCAGATCTGAAATAGAATAATTATTGGCTGCATCTCCCAGCCCTGGTTCTGGTTGGTTCTGGTTGGTTGTACCTGTCTGGTCCGGTGCAGAACCTTCTGTAAAGTTCTGGTTCTGTCGGTTTGAACGGGTTCTTGCTCGTTTCCAGGACAACTGCCGGCGGGCGGAGAACCTGCTGCGCCTGTGGATCATCGAGGCCAAAGACCTGGCGCCGAAGAAGCGGTACTTCTGCGAGCTGTGCCTGGACGACGTCCTGTACGCCCGGACCACCAGCAAGGCCCGGCTGGACAGCCTGTTCTGGGGCGAGCACTTCGACTTCTGCAGCCTGCCCGCCGTGCGCAGCATCACCGTGCACATCTACCGCGACGGCGACAAGAAGAAGAAGAAGGACAAGAACAACTACGTGGGCCTGGTGAACATCCCGGTGGCCGGCGTGACGGGCCGGCAGTTCGTGGAGAAGTGGTACCCGGTCAGCACGCCGACCGCCAGCAAGGCCAAGGGCGGCGGCCCGTCCATCCGGATCAAGTCCCGCTTCCAGACCATCTCCATCCTGCCCATGGAGCAGTACAAGGAGTTCGCCGAGTTCGTCACCAACAACTACGGCATGCTGTGCTCCGTGCTGGAGCCCGTCATCAGCGTCCGCAACAAGGAGGAGATGGCGTGCGCCCTGGTGCACATCCTGCAGAGCACGGGCCGGGCCAAGGTCAGAACCAGCACCGCACTCTGCCGCCGCTCCACTCAGGTCAGATAAACATGGAGGCAAACATCTGGGTGGGAAGAATCACTTCCTTCATTTCACTTCGGGCTTCCTGTTCCGAGCTGAGGCTGCAGGTCTGGCGCCCCCTGCTGGTCAGATCCAGTTTACTTTGTTATTAAAGCTCCAGTTCAGATCCTCTGGAGAGGATCACTGTGGTGGGATGAACACATGAAACTGATTCCAGATGAAACAGTTACTGTGCGAAGCTGAACTTTAATCATTTAGTGAGTTTTTAAGCTGCAGAGTCAAAGTCTGATACATAAATATTTATTTACCAACAATGCAAGTCAGAAAAACTTCTAAAAAGATTTAGAGTTTAAATATAAAACATTTAAAATCTGAATGTTAAAGTTTTAACTACTTTTATCGACTTTTAGAGCTGAAATGGAATCAATAATAAGGACTAACTATGTCTTTAATTTTGCTTTTTTGTGATTTTGAGAAATTCTGAAGATTTATTTCTGATATGAACTTTTATGACCTGAGGACCGATCCCTGAGGAACGCCAGGTTCTGCTGCTAGATCCAGATGTTCAGAACCCGTCTGGTTCTGGTTCTGGTTCCTCAGGCCAGGTCCAGTCGTCACCATCAGGTCGGTGACCTTCATGTTCTGTTCAGGACTTCCTGACCGACCTGGTGATGTCAGAGGTGGACCGCTGCGCCGACCACGACGTCCTGATCTTCAGGGAGAACACGCTGGCCACCAAGGCCATCGAGGAGTACCTGAAGCTGGTGGGACAGAAGTACCTGCACGACGCCCTGGGTGAGTCCGGCCGGGTCCGATCGCCAGCCCAACGCGGCTCCTCCCTCCTGCTGTGCGGTTCTGCCACTAACATGGACCCGCTTCGGGTCTGGTTCTGCTGGGCTCGACTGCCGCAGCGGCTCGGCGCTCCTGGTTTATTTTCAGCTGTGGTTATTAAATATTAACTCCCCCAGCGGGTCGGGTCGGTTCCGGCTCACTGGGCGGCCCGTTAAAGTTGTAAAATCCCAGCCTTGCCGCTCTTCCAGACGTAGAACCGGTCGGATGGTTCTGCTGGTCCGGATCGGGCCGGTTCTGACGGGTTCTGTGTTTCTCCAGGGGAGTTCATCAAGGCTCTGTACGAGTCGGACGAGAACTGTGAGGTGGACCCGAGCCGATGTTCCGGCAGCGACCTGTCGGAGCATCAGAGCAACCTGAAGATGTGCTGCGAGCTCGCCTTCTGCAAGATCATCAACTCCTACTGGTGAGCCGGCGCCGACCCGCAGGTTCTGGAGGCTCTGGAGGCTCTGGAGGCTCTGGAGGTTCTGGAGGTTCTGGAGGTTCTGGAGGACTTGAGGGCTCATGATTATTGAAATGATCGACTAATCAATATTAATTGATTAGTCGTCATAGCGACTCCATTTGCTGGAGCAATAATGAAACTAAAACTGAACAAACGACTTTTTCCAGTTTTAGTTTCTCCTGTTTATGAATTTAATGTTTCTGTAACTTTCATAAAGTGACGATTCTTGATCAGTAATTAACTAAAATAATTATTTGCAGCCCAGCTGGTCCTTCAGTTGACTTGGTTTTAGTATTGGACTCGGTACTGCAGCGCTGAGTTGGACCAGAACCAGTAGAACCTGTAGACCCAGTAGACCCTGTAGAACCAATAGACCCAGTAGAACCTGTAGAACCTGTAGACCCAGTAGACCCTGTAGAACCTATAGACCCAATAGAACCTGTAGACCCTGTAGAACCAATAGACCCTGTAGAACCTATAGACCCAGTAGACCCAATAGAACCTATAGACCCAGTAGACCCAATAGAACCTATAGACCCAATAGAACCTATAGACCCAGTAGAACCTGTAGAACCTGTAGAACCAGTAGACCCAGTAGACCCAATAGAACCAGTAGAACCAATAGAACCTGTAGACCCAGTAGACCCAATAGAACCAGTAGAACCAATAGAACCTATAGACCCAATAGAACCTGTAGACTCAATAGAACCTGTAGACCCAGTAGACCCTGTAGACCCTGTAGAACCTGTAGAACCTATAGACCCAGTAGACCCTGTAGAACCTGTAGAACCAATAGCACCTATAGACCCAGTAGAACCTGTAGANGTAGACCCTGTAGAACCTGTAGAACCTATAGACCCAGTAGACCCTGTAGAACCTGTAGAACCAATAGCACCTATAGACCCAGTAGAACCTGTAGACCCAGTAGACTCTGTAGAACCTATAGACCCAGTAGAACCTGTAGACCCAGTAGAACCTGTAGACCCAGTAGAACCTATAGACCCAGTAGATCCAATAGAACCTGTAGACCCAGTAGACCCTGTAGAACCAGTAGAACCAATGGCACCTCTGTGGGCTCATGTGACCCGGTCGGTTCCGACCCGCTGTGTTGCAGCGTTTTCCCCCGGGAGCTGAAGGAAGTGTTTGCGTCGTGGAAGCAGCAGTGCGTCGCCCGCGGCCATCCTCATGACATCAGCAAGCGTCTGATCAGCGCCTCGCTCTTCCTGCGCTTCCTCTGCCCCGCCATCATGTCGCCGTCGCTCTTCAACCTGATGCAGGAGTATCCCGACGACCGGACCTCCAGGACGCTCACGCTCATCGCCAAGGTCATCCAGAACCTCGCCAACTTCACCAAGTGAGTCTCTAGAGCCGATTCTTCCCGGTCGGTCGGGTCCGGCCGTCTGTCCGCAGACTGACGCCGGCCTCCTCAGCAGGTTCGGGAACAAGGAGGAGTACATGGCCTTCATGAACGACTTCCTGGAGCACGAGTGGGCCGGGATGATGCGTTTCCTGTCGGAGATCTCCAACCCGGAGACTCTGTCCAACACGCCGGGCTTCGAGGGCTACATCGACCTGGGCCGCGAGCTGTCGGTGCTGCACGCCCTGCTGTGGGAGGTGGTGTCCCAGCTGGACAAGGTGAGGGGGGGGTGTGTGTGTGTGTGTGTATATGTATATGTGTGTGTGTAGGTGTGTGTGAGTGTGTGTAGGTGTGTGTGTGTGTGTGTATATGTATATGTGTGTGTGTGGGTGTGTGTGAGTGTGTGTAGGTGTGTGTGTGTGTGT
>NW_006800405.1:358336-366440 GCF_000485575.1 Poecilia formosa
TATGCAGGTCGAAGCGAGAGGCAGGTCAGGGGTATGTGTGGGTGTGTGTGTGTGTGTGTATATGTATATGTGTGTGTGTAGGTGTGTGTGAGTGTGTGTAGGTGTGTGTGTGTGTGTTGGTGTGTGTGAGTGTGTGTTGGTGTGTGTGAGTGTGTGTAGGTGTGTGTGTATATGTATATGTATATGTGTGTGTGCAGGTGTGTGTGACCTTCTGATGGGCCTCCTGTCAGGCAGGTGAGTCGGTTCCTCTGGTCTTTACGCTCCGGGTCGGCTCAGGCTCCAGATGCGATTCTGGGTCTCCAGGTTAAAGTGCTGAGGCAGCAGATCTTGGCGTTGAATCCACAGCGACTGCTCTGAGGGGTTTCATGCAGAAACTCGCTCAGGTCTTTATCTGCTTTCAAACGAAGTTCACAAAAAATCCACTAAAAGTTCAAAACCATCAACCATCTGCAGCTGAATTCGTCTTACAATATGTTTAAATATTTCCGTTAAACCTGAAAGACAAATATTACAGAATGTTTTGAACTGGATGTTTTTGTAAAAAATCTTTTTTTCAGATGATTTTATGATTAAAACAGTTTCATGCTGTAAAAACAAAGCAGGTTTTTATTCGTTATTTCAGATCAGATCTGCTTATAGAAATTATTTCCAGAAAATGAAACTGATTCATAACAGAGAACAAACGAAACAGGATTTCTCTTCAGTTAAACTAATTAACTACTGTGTTAAATGTGATTATTGATTATTGGTGTGTTTGTCATATAACCTGATTAACGCCGCCGGACCGACCATCACAGCATGCCCCCCCACCAGCCCTGCTGTGCTCACCCTCACCCGTCTCACCTGTAGGAGGCGCTCTCAGCATGGCTCTGCTGTGTTCTGGTTCTGTTCGGTAGAAGCATGAAGTCCAGTTCGTTTTGGTTTCCATGACGTTTTCCTCATGTTTTCCTCCCTCCTGTTTTCCTCTTTCTGTTCACTTCCTGCCTCCATCTTTTGCTTTTCCCGCCTCCACCCGACGCCCCCCTCCGTCCGTCTGCACTCAAACACACCACCACACGGCGACCACAGGGTGAAAATTCATTCCTGCAGGCCACCGTAGCTAAGCTGGGCCCGCTGCCGAGGATTCTGGGAGACATCTCCCGCTGCCTGTCGGCGCCCACGCCCATCCAGCAGCAGCTGAGGCGTTTCCAGGACAACAGCCCCGCCCACAACGCCAGCGGCAGCGTGTCGTCAGGGCTGCAGCGCATCTTTGAGGACCCCGCCGACAGGTGACCAATCAGAAACCAGGTTACTCTGTGAGACAGGAAGTGGAGTTATGCTGGTGTAACATTAACGTGAACAACGTTCCTCAAAACAGGAAGACAGAGATCGTTATCTGGCAGTAACCTGATAAAACAGCATGAAGTGTTTGTGCCAAAGCAGTTTGAAGGTTAATAAACCTGCAGAACTGAACACAATCAGACATTCAGATTGTTGGTCCTTAGCGGATGTGTCTCTGCCCAGACGACCTCTGACCTGAGAATCAGGGAAGTTCCAGTGAATGAGGGAAGCTGGTCTTGGTGACGTTTCACACAGCAGTGGTTCAGCTGTCCAGTCAGCTGTGTCTCCATGCTGTGTGGGGTAAAGTTTAGCTCTGGTTGGCTTCAGGCTGCAGCCAAGCTTCTCCTCTTGGCTCTGCAGCTAAAGCCCTGCTGCCTTGCTGTCTGTCCACAGCCATTTTCTGGAAACTATAATCCAAAGATTCCTGCTGCAGAATTATGAATTTCTTTTTTTTTACTCCTTTATTTAACCAGGTGACCCCATTGAGATCTAGATCTCATTTTAAAGGGGGACCTGGGCAGAAGTCTGCAGTACACAGCAACCTGGTTACAAAACAAAATTGATTAATACATATACACAAATAAAAAACAGAATAAAACAATTTAAAAACAGCGACACTGTTTAAAAGATTCTCGTTGCCTGTTTTTAAGAATCGCTCGAAATAAATCCAGTGAAATCAATTCTGACATCCTGATTCCAGGCTGAAGGAGCATCACACTGAAAGCTTGCTTTCCTTTTTCAGTTCGGCAGTGTGGAACATGCAAAAGAAAAATGTTGTTGGAACGTAACAGATCTATGTAAAAGAGAGTTTAAATATGCTGGAGCCAATCCGAGTAGAGATTTATAGATCAGATTTATAGAATAAAATTTATTAAAAATGCCAGCAATCATTAGAGACAGGAGGAAGCTGCGTTCTGTCTCTAACGTCGGTGTTTCTGTGACTTCCTGCAGCCGCAGCCTTCAGTCTCCGGTCGGTGAGCAGACCGAGGCTTACGGTCGGAGCCAGCGCCCCCTGCTGGCTCAGCAGCATCCCTCTGCCCACACCGCCTTCTCGGATCAGGAGGAGCGGGACGGCCTGCTGCCCAACGGCCGCAGCGTCTCTCTGGTGGACCTCCAGGACTCTGAGAGCCTTCATGGCCCCAAAGGGCCCCCAGTGCCCCACGAGGCCCCTCCCCGCCTCAGCAGGGTAGGCTCTCAGGCGTCTATAGGCCCCGCCCCGCCCCCAGTGACTTACCCCCACTCCAACCCGGTGACCCCTCAGCCGGCGACGCACCAATCCAAAGCCCCATCCAGAGACGGCCAGCCGCAGAGCGCGCCGCAGGTGAGGCGTCCGCTGCCACCGTCGCTCAGCCAGCAGCGCAGCCTGCAGCCGCTGTCCTTCCAGAACCCCGTCTACCACCTGAGCAACGCCGCCCACAGCCTGTCCGCTCGCTCCGCCCAGTCCCTGCAGCACGACTCCAGCTCCGACAACCTGAGCACCGAGAGCTCGCACAACAGCCACAGCCACTCGGACGACTTCGGCAGCCAGGTGGGGGGCAAAGGTCGCGTGGCATCCAACAGCAGCCTGGACGAGGTCGGCAGCAGGCGGAGCACCCAGAGCGAAGAGTGCTCCACCCCACGCCGCCACCCGCCGCCCGACCTGCCGCTGGGCGCCGCCACTGCTGTGGCCATCCCCCGCCAGACTGCCACGGCGGGCACCGCCCACATCGTCAAGGTTGAACAGCAGAGCCGCGGAGGGGGCGGGGCCAGGACGCCGCGCTCTCAGCCTCAGAGCGCTTCGCTGCGAAGCAGCAGCAGCGCCAACACCGAGCCAACGCCCTCCAACCGCCAGCCGTCCACCAGCGCCCTGGAGAACGTGACTCCGCCCTCCAGGAGCGCCGCCAAGCAGTCGCCTCAGGTATGGAGTCTCGTTTATCTGAGTAGCACATTCCAGCAAGGGGTTGATTTTAGGCAGTTCGACGCTCAGCAGGAGCGCAGCAGATGTTACGGTCGGACAGCTGGCAGGTGGAGGTTCCGTCAGACCGTCAGTTCCCAAAACCATACAAAAAAATCCTCATAAAAGCGCATCAGTGCAACCGTATCTCTCAAGACCGCGGGAGGGTTAACCCTGGAAATGTTCTGGTGACAGAAGGCCAACTTTGGAACTGCCTTTATGTGGCTCTGAAGGTTCAGGTCAAAGGTCGTCACTACTGCCAGGTTTCAGCCTGATCTGTAGTTTCCAGCTGTAACAACTGAAGCTCCAGTTCGTTCCTTTGAGGTGCAAAGACAATAACTTCAGTTAGTTTCTGTTCACCTGGATAAAGTAATGGCACAACTTTACAGCTCTCTGATTGGCTGAGGGCCTGTGATGATGTCACTATCTGTATCCAGGTGGGAACGCCAGTGGAGGCGGCGGCCATGTCTCCGGTGGAGAGGACGGCGGCGTGGGTCCTCAACAACGGCCAGTATGAGGAGGAGGAGGAAGGAGAGAGGAGCAGAGAGGGAGGCCGGAACACGGAGAAGGTAACTGGTCTGTTACTGGTCTGTTACTGGTCTGTCACTGGTCTGTTTCTGGTCTGTTACTGGTCTGTTACTGGTCTGTTACTGGTCTGTTTCTGGTCTGTTACTGGTCTGTTACTGGTCTGTTACTGGTCTTTAACTGGTCTGTCACTGGTCTGTTACTGGTCTGTCACTGGTCTGTTACTGGTCTGTTACTGGTCTGTTACTGGTCTGTTTCTGGTCTGTTACTGGTCTGTTTCTGGTCTGTTACTGGTCTTTAACTGGTCTGTCACTGGTCTGTCACTGGTCTGTTACTGGTCTTTAACTGGTCTGTTACTGGTCTGTTACTGGTCTGTTACTGGTCTGTCACTGGTCTGTCACTGGTCTGTTACTGGTCTGTTACTGGTCTTTAACTGGTCTGTCACTGGTCTGTTACTGGTCTTTAACTGGTCTGTCACTGGTCTGTTACTGGTCTTTAACTGGTCTGTTACTGGTCTGTCACTGGTCTGTTACTGGTCTGTTACTGGTCTGTTACTGGTCTTTAACTGGTCTGTTACTGGTCTGTTACTGGTCTCTAACTGGTCTGTTACTGGTCTGTTACTGGTCTCTAACTGGTCTGTTACTGGTCTGTTACTGGTCTCTAACTGGTCTGTTACTGGTCTTTAACTGGTCTGTTACTGGTCTGTTACTGGTCTGTTACTGGTCTCTAACTGGTCTGTTACTGGTCTGTTACTGGTCTGTTACTGGTCTCTAACTGGTCTGTCACTGGTCTTTAAGTGGTCTGTTACTGGCCTCTAACTGGTCTCTAACTGGTCTGTTACTGGTCTCTAACTGGTCTCTAACTGGTCTGTTACTGGTCTGTCACTGGTCTCTAACTGGTCTGTTACTGGTCTGTTACTGGCCTCTAACTGGTCTCTAACTGGTCTGTCACTGGTCTCTAACTGGTCTGTTACTGGTCTCTAACTGGTCTCTAACTGGTCTCTAACTGGTCTGTTACTGGTCTCTAACTGGTCTCTAACTGGTCTGTTACTGGTCTGTCACTGGTCTCTAACTGGTCTCTAACTGGTCTGTTACTGGTCTCTAACTGGTCTGTTACTGGTCTTTAACTGGTCTGTTACTGGTCTCTAACTGGTCTGTTACTGGTCTCTGATCTCCAACTGGTCTGTTACTGGTCTACAGTACGAGCTGGAGATCTCCCGGCTGAAGGAGCGTCTGCGCGTGTCGGGCCGCCGTCTGGAGGAGTACGAGCGGCGACTGCTGGCTCAGGAGCAGCAGATGCAGAAGCTCCTGCTGGAGTATAAGAACCGCCTGGAGGACAGCGAGGAGCGTCTGCGGAGGCAGCAGGAGGAGAAGGACGGCCAGATGAAGAGCATCATCTGCAGGTACAGCCTCACCTGAGCAGCACACCTGGATGAGAAGCAGTGCAGAGTCATGCTGGGTTGTTCCTGCAGGCTGATGGCGGTGGAGGAGGAGCTGAAGAGGGACCACGCAGAGATGCAGGCGGTGATCGAAGCCAAGCAGAAGATCATCGACGCTCAGGTACAGAAACACCATCATCATCATCATCATCATCACCACCAGGTGCTGAAGCCAGTCAGGTCATGAAGCAGCTGCTGCATCACATGACCAGCAGGTGGCGTTTAGGTTCCTTCTCACGTCTCTTCACTGATTTCAGGTCAGTAACGGAGGTGAAATAAACCAACCAGGCAAGTAACTGTAGCTCCGCCCCCTCCACCTCCACCACGCCGTTTCTTTTTGACTGGTTTTGATTTAACACGTTCACCACTGAACGCCAACACGCCTCCAGAGCGCAGCCAGCCAATCAGAGAGCTCAGACGAGCCTCATGCTGGGATTTCATGCTCTGATTCATGAGTTCAGACACAGAGCAGGTCTCAGTCCTGACTGAGGGCTGCAGGCTGGACTGTGACCTGACTGCAGGGGGCGCTGTTGCTGGTTTTCCTGCTGGGAATAAACCAGTAAACCTGAGCAGCAGCTGCAGAACAAACTGACTTTGACCTGATGATTGAAATAATTAATGACATTTAAAATGTTTCTGGTTGATTCTCTCCCAACAGAACTTTGGTCCGGTTTTGGTCCATCAGACTCGGGTCTTTACTGGACCTGGTTATCGTTCTGATAGTTTCACTCATGGAAACAGTGATGCTGCGGGATTCAGGAAAGAAGGGAATCACCATAGCAACCAGGAAGATGAACCCTGTTGGGTCGTCTCACTGCAGCTCTGCATAAATATGATGGTGTTAAAAGTTAAAGTTTTAACAAGTTAAAGTTAATCCCACATTAATTAACATATTTAATTATTTATAGCAAAGTGTCCTCAGTAAAATGCTCCTTTAGTTATTTATTTATTTCAAACAGGTTTAAAAACAGGAGAGCAGATGAAACATGTTCATTCATAACCAAAAACTATTTGATGTGTTTTCTCAGTTTAATGCTGATTATCAAACATAAAATCTGCTCATAGTTCAGATGATTTTATTTTCAGTTTAGCCCCGGCATGAAACATTCCCTGAAGATGTTTTGGGACCAGATTATTCCAGATTATTCCAGATTATAAAACATCTTCATGTTTGACTGGCGCCTCTTTCCTGCAGTGCTGCTGGTGATCATAATGTAGATTTATTCATATAGATATGGCTCAATCAGTGGATGATGTCATTTCCTATTCTTGCTTTGGCCGTCACTGAAATTCTTCTTTATGCTTTATTACAAACATATTTAATGATGTTTCCATCAAACTGTGTCATCTGAACCCTGCAGTGTTTCAGTCTGGGCCCTTTGGTCCAGTGAACCCATCAGTGTGGTTCTGATCCGGTGTCTGATTATCCATAATCAGTGAAGTCGTGTTTCTGTGGTCTGCAGTGGGCAGCAGGTTCTCCGTGATGCAGGCGTGTTGGCGTGTTTGTCTTCAGTTTGGCTGCTGACCCCCACACCCCTGACCCCTGACCCCTGACCCACAGAGCTTCTCCTCCTCAGTGGAAGCGAGGCGACAGCAGCGAGGAGGAGGAGGAGGAGGAGGAGGAGGAGGAGGAGGAGGAAACCTCAGAGCTGCAGCTTCAGCCTCATGTCATGTTTCAGCTTCTTGGCTGTTTTATTGGCTGCTGCCTTCAGGCTGCAGCTGTCGGGTCAGAACCACAGCACCGGTCCTCCAGTTATCGTTACTGAGGGTGTAAAAGGTTCACATTTAAAGTTTCATTTAAGCTTTACAACCTGTTGAGTCTTAGGTTTGTTCCTCCGCTCAGATGGACTGTGTGGTTTTAACCCGATGGCATTTATTATCAACCCCTCACAAACCTTTATTTTGAAAGTCACAGTGTGAGTCTGACTTCTAGCCCCCCCCCCTTCCTGTCTCTGTCCAATCAGGAGAAGCGGATCGACTCCCTGGACGCGGCGAACTCTCGGCTGATGGCGGCGCTGACGCAGGTGAAGGAGCGATACAGCGCGCCCAGCGTCCGCAACGGCCTGTCGCCGAGCAACCCCACCAAGCTGTCCATCACTGAGAACGGAGAGTTCAAGAACAGCAGCTGCTGATTGGCCCTGGCAGAGTCAGAGGCGGAGCCTACGATTGACTCCGCCCACCTCTCTGTGACAGGCTGAGGACGTTTAAAGAGACAGAACCGATTTCTGGTGTAAATACTGAAGGCTGAGCTGATTGTTGTACAGAGAGTGTGTGTGTGTGTGTGTGCGTGTGTGTGTGTGTGGAGGTTTGTTTGTGGCGCCACAGAAGCACAGTGAGAAAGAAACAAACCAAAAACAGTCTGAACATTTTCTAACTTTTTATGGTTTTTATTTGAAGCTTCTAGTTTTGTTGTCAAGTTTGAAGCTTTAATTTTTTTCTTTTCCTCATTTAATTTTCTGACTGAATTTAGTTTTTTACCTGACAAGCTGTTGTGGGTTTTAATTTATTCCTCCTTGTTCTCGCCCCGTTGCTGATCTACTGAACAGACCTCTGAAGGACCGGGGTCAAAGGTCACACCTGTTTGCTGTCCCATGTTGAGAATAAAACTGAAAGCATCTCTGTGCTGTCGGAGTCCATCTTTGTTCAGGAGCAGCTTCTGTTTCTGCTCATGTCCAGCTGGACTCGGTCCGGTCCAGTCCGGTCCAGTCCAGTCCGGTGTATTGTTTGATGTTTATTTTACCACCACTGTCCTCCTTCCTCCAAACAGGTTTTAACCAACAGTTTATGCAAGAGTCAGGATGATGAAGCTAAAGTATCAGGATGATGAAGCTAAAGCATCAGGATGATGAAGCTAAAGCATCAGGATGATGAAGCTAAAGCATCAGGAT
>NW_006800405.1:370209-372313 GCF_000485575.1 Poecilia formosa
AGGATGATGAAGCTAAAGCATCAGGATGATGAAGCTAAAGCATCAGGATGATGAAGCTAAAGCATCAGGATGATGAAGCTGAAGCATCAGGATGATGAAGCTGAAGCATCAGGATGATGAAGCTAACGCTAACTGCTCCACAGCATCAGAACCTGCTGCTGGCAGAGCTCCGTCGTTTTCCAGATAATGTCTCCTTTCTGTCTTGGGCTCATTAAAGTTTGTTCTCGTTATTTCTAATGTTTTGTCACATCAGCAGCTCTGAAGGCCTGACAAACTGAATAACTTTTATTTGACCAAGAAAAATTCTGGGAAAAATATAAGAAATCCAGAAATTCTTAGATTTTCACAAAAAGCTCCTTTTATTTTCAGGACATTTTGAAAATATGAATATTAATCTTTAGTTTCTGCTCTATTTTAATTATGAAGTTGTGGGATTCATATTCTTTCTGTAATAAAACTTTAAAGATGGATATTAAAACCTTTAAGATGAAAAATAAATCCAACAGTCAGTTCCACAGTTTTACATCTTTATTCATCCATCACATGTTATATTTACATTTATTTTTAAAAGTTCAGACAAAACCAACATGAACCAAAACTTACTGGGAGAAACAGACTGAATGTTTTGTTCCTGTTATTAGAAACATAATCAGTTTTAATTTGATCAACATGTTGAAACTTAATAATGAAACAAAGGAAACAATCAGAGACCATCAGCAGAACAAGGAAATAAACTGAGCAGAAAATAATTTGATTTATGATCAATCAGAAACAGAAAAACTGAACCGTGACCTGCTGAGGACGATTCCCAGGCCACCTTTACACCAGCAGAGTCGCGAGGATTACAAAGGTTCATAGGTCATCATCATCATCATCATCATCCTGACCAACAGGACAGAGGATCAGAGTTTTTACCTCCATCATTAAGATAAGGACTGAAGTACGGGTAGAGTTTCTCCTTGAAGCCACAGCCAGTAAAGGAGTAGATCAGAGCTGCAGCATCTACATCATAGAAGGAGACCAGACCCTGATCATAATCCACAAACACCCCGACCTTCTGAGGACCAGGATGGAGATGGAGACGGACTGGAGGTCCAGCTAGAGCTAAATACTCATTTCCATTTCAACCAAATAGTCCAGAAACCGTTCTTAGGACTCAGTGGGATGGTTCCCTTCCTGTCTACAGACTCTCTGGCCACTCCTAAAGTCCAGTCAGTCTTTCCTTTAACCTGAACCTCAAAGTAAAATCTGCCTGAAGAGAAACTCTGCTGTCCTAAAACATTCACACACTTAGAGAATCTCTCTGGATTGTCTGGGAGATTCTTCCTCACATCTCCAAGTTTCACCTGTTTCCCATCATCAGACAGGATGAGGTTAGGATGAGCCGCATCAGGATCCAGAGTCACATCCACTGCAAACTGTTCGACCCTCTTCAGCTCAGCCTTTAGTAGCTCCTTTATCTTCTCCCCAATCTTCTCCTCCAGCTTAACCATAGCTTTCACCACAGTCCCCTCATAGTATGGTGGATGAACTCTGACCTCTGTCCAGGTCTTGGTGGGTGGAGCAGCTTTCAGGGAGGAGCAGCTTTGGAGGAGGTGGAGGGGATCTTCATCCTGTGAGAGCTGCTTCACCTCAGAGCTCCTCTTCTTCAGCTCAGAGATCTCCTGCTCCAGATCTCTGATGAAGTCTTCAGCCTGTTTCTCTGTAGCTTCCTGTTTGTCTTGGATCTCCTTGATGAGCTCCTTCAGGCCTCTCTCAGCAGACTCCATCAGAGCTGTGAAGGCCTGAACACCTTCTGCTTTCTCTCTGTCTGCAGCATCTCTACTGATCTTCACCGACTCTCTGATCTCCTGGATCTTCAGTCGTCTCTCCTGGATCATCTCCTGAACTTCAGCCTCCATCTTCCTCAGCTCTGCCTTCTTTCCTTCAGATTCTTCTCTCAGAGGAACAAACTCGTGGTTCTTGTGGTCAAAAACAGAGCAGACCAAGCAAACGCATGTCTGGTCGGTCCTACAGAACAGCTCCAGAGGTTTATCGTGCTGCAGACACATCCTGTCCTCCAGGTTCTCCACCGGCTCCATCAGCTGATGTTTCTTCAGACGTG
>NW_006800405.1:372578-386582 GCF_000485575.1 Poecilia formosa
TGGAGCACAGGAACTGATCCTCTGACCGCAGGCTGCTGCCAGAAGACATGTCTGAACTCTGAGGACAGATCAGGGAAAACTTCAGTTAAAACAATGAGTGTAAAGTTGTTAAATGTTACAGTTTTTTCATGATCCTGAAGTTTTTCCTCTTCCCTTCAGATGATCTGAGTCCAGATGAAAAGGCTCAAACTTCCTGTTTGCTGTTTGTAGAAAGACTGTAAAGCAGTTTTCTGCTGAACTCAGCAGGACCAGAAGAAAAACATGAACTTCGTTTGTCTTCAGAAGGAAACAGGGACGTTTTCCTTCACAGCAATTCAGGAATCACTCTGACAAACCTTCACTTTCATTTCTGGAAGAATGACATTTTTATCTGTTGGCTCAGTGTTGCTCCTCCCTTTACCTTTCACACATAGAAACAGATACAAACGTGGAATAAAACATGAAGAGTTTTTCATTGATTTTATCCCCATTTTATTTTATTTTCCTCCTCAAAAGAGTTCAGTGCAAAAGCAGGAATATCTCCACTGTCCAGTCAGACTCTGCTCCTCCTATCAGGTCTTCATTTCACTGAATCACAGGAAGTGATTCAGTAGAGCTGCTCCTCTGCTGCCACCTGCTGGACAGAAGCAGAACCTCTTCTGGAGGTTGGAAATCTTCCCCATCGTGACTTTGATCTCAGGTCTGGGCTGTGTTCACAAAGTATCTTTTTTAATTCTGGTTTTAAGCCTGACTGGAGTCAGTTTAGCTCCAGACACTGCTGAGTGAACATGTGTGAGATTTAAATGGACAAGCCTCAAACTACTGTTCGTTTGTCTCCATACGACATCAGGATGTCTGTCCTGATTCTAATGATGTACTTTGAACAGAGCTACAGTCTCTTACTGTAAAATAACACGTGAACAGTTTAATATGAGGTGGTTCTGCAGACTGGGGATTTTTGGTTTACACATTTTTTCTGGCTCTTCAGTGAATTTCTAACATCACGGTTAACATCCCAGGATGAAACGTCCTGATACCATGTTTATGTCAACAGTAGCAGCAGTGAAAACTGAAATCCACCTGAAAGAAACATTTCAATCTGAAATATTTTCTGCTAAGAATGATAAAGAAATTCATAAAATGTATGGATATTGACAACTACTTAAACATCTATATCTGTAATGACTCAGTGACTCGAGGACCATTGGTTTTAGAGAGGATGAGTGTTCAGTATGTATTAGTATTGTTCATTTTGACTGATATGATATTTAAGCAAATTATAATTTCCCAAAACAGCACAGAACCACAAAGCACCTGTGTGTGTTTTATTTATTGAGTCATTTTTTTTTACACTAAATAGTAAACGGTACCTGATACTCGGGCCCCCGCAGGCCCCCCGGCTCTCCGCCCCTGCTCCGCCCCCGCTCCACGGGCCCTCTGCAGGTCACACAGGAACATTATGGCGCCTGGAGGAGAGTTAGCTTCGGGACCAGTCGTAGTATAAAATACCGGTTTTGTCCCGGGAGAATGAACCTCTGCGCCCAGTACCTGCGGTGAGTTGGA
Source organism: Poecilia formosa (assembly GCF_000485575.1). Taxonomy (NCBI): domain Eukaryota; kingdom Metazoa; phylum Chordata; class Actinopteri; order Cyprinodontiformes; family Poeciliidae; genus Poecilia; species Poecilia formosa. The sequence continues at coordinate 374,121 of NW_006800405.1, forward strand.
CTCCGTGTCCTGCCCCGGGGGTTCCGGAGGTTCCGGAGGTTCTGGAGGCCCGGGAAGGAGCAGGTTTCTCCCCGCTGCTGGATTGTTTTGCTCGGCTGTTAGCCTGGAGCTAGCTTAGCTAGCATTATGAGTTGATAGCTTCATATATTTGTGATCAGAGGCAGCAGCAGCTTTTATTCTCAGTCATTGATGTTGGATATTGAGTTAATCTGTGTTTAGAGGCAGACAAGCTTATTAATTTGTATTTTAATAGATTTTATAAACAGTTTGTTTGTCGTTAGCCTGTTAGCTTCTCTCCGCGGCTGTCAGGTTAGCATCGATACTGCTACATTTAGGGGATAATTACTGGGCTGGAACCTCTTCCAGGTGTGATTCCAGGTGAAACCCGTCGTGTCAGACTCTCTTTCTGCTCATAGTCAGAGTTAATAACAGCTGAGAGGACGAGTTTCATCTTTAGGAAGCCTCACTGTGTGGTTGGTTAGGGTTTGGACCCGGGAAGTAGCCGGAGCCCCTTGGCTTCATGTTGACATGTGATCTGAGCTGTTAAATGTTTTAGTGAGGAGGAAGAGGAGCAGGTGTGATGAAGAGGTGAATGCCGGGGTCCTGCTGTGTGTCTCTAACCTCCTTCTCCTCTCTGTTTACACCCGAGCAGCCAGGCTGAGGCCCTGAAGGCTGACATGACAGGTAGGTCTGCTCCGTCACACTCACACCTGTCCGGGCTCCGTCTACTTCCTGCTGGGCTTCGTTTGGTTCCAGATGTTTTGGTCCAGCAGGTTAAAGCAGCTTCATGGAGTCTGTGACCATAACAACCATGAGATGCAGTGAAACTTTTCATTCCTGACCTGATTAACAGGAGCAGCTTGTTGTGAAGACATGAGGAAATGAAAACGAGTCATAACCAAAACAAAAAATCAGAATAAAACGGATCAGATGAACCCAACAGGCTTTTCACTGACCTCTGACCTGCTGGTACCGGTTCAACATGTCGGCTTCTTGGCCTGATTCTGATGTTTTCTCCTTGTTTTATACTTTATATAGAATAAAACTGATTAAAAAGAGGAATAAATATCTGTTTAATATTGATCTGGTTTTCACTGAGAAAAGTTTTAATTGAAGTATTTCTGGATAAATGTTTTTGTTTCTCAGAGGTTTTTTTACCTGGTTCTGGTCTCTGATTGGTTAATCTCATTTCACTCAGTCCGTTCTGCTGGTGACCCTCAGGTGTCCAGTCTGACCTGTTAGGGGGCTGCCAGGGGCAGGTTATAAACATGTAATAAACATGTTATGAACATGTTTATAACATGCTAAACATCCTGCTAAACATGTTATAAACATGTTTATTACATGTTTTGTAGAGACATTTATCTTCTTTTTTCACTTTTCTGAAGATTCCTGTAGTTGAAGTTCTGCAGACAGACGACCTGCTTTTCCTCTGATGACCTTTGACCTGACCAGTTAGTTCAGCTCCACAGAACCCTCCAGCCCAGTCGGACCAGGTTCTGATTGGTTCTTTTGATGGATTATGACTCAGTAATCTGCAGTAAGATCAGCGTCTTGATTATTGGTGGACATTTTTCTGCCAGATCTCCTTTTTATTACAGATTATTATATTATTATGATGATGATGATGGTGATGACTGAGGCGTCCTGCTGAGTGAAGCTGTTTGCTCTGAGCTGAAGGTCCGACTCGGGTCAGAACTTTACTGGACCTTTAGGTCCGGATGGGTTCTGTCAAACCCAGTTTTGTTGATCTCATGAAAAGCCGATGGACTTCCTGTTTACATCACAGTCACATGATCTCTGACAACCAATGAAACGACTTGTTGCAGTTTTGAAGCTTCAGAGGAAAATATTTCAGTTTATTTAGATCAAATTTCAGCTTTTAATATTTGTTTTAAGTTTTCAGGACTTTATTAAAAAATAATTTAGGTTTCAATAAAAACGTAAGTTTATAAATGTGCAGAAAACTTTAAATGTTGATTTAAGTGAATTGGAGGAAAAGTTCAAAGGAAGCTAAAAAACTGACCGGCTGGAGTTGATCTTCATCACCAACTGATCATAACGTCATCAGAAACGGTTCTGGTCCGATTTGACTTCAGCCCCCTCCTCCTCCTCCTCCTCCTCTTCCTCTCTGGGTGTCCAGACTCCAAGCTGGGGGCAGCAGAGGTGTGGACGTCCCGCCAGGCGCTGCAGGACCTCTACCAGAAGATGCTGGTGACGGACCTGGAGTACGCTCTGGACAAGAAGGTGGAGCAGGACCTGTAAGCTGCTGCGCACACACACACACACGCACACACACACTCACACACACTTGATCTGTCACAATAAATAAATCTGCAGCTTCCATACCTGAGGTCACCTGGTGAGGAGGCGGGGCTTAGCGCTCCATACTGACGAGAAAACTGAGAAAGTCCAACAAGTTTTTAATAAAATAAATAACTTAGTTTAGGATTCAGGACCTGGTTTGCTGTTGCTGCAGGTGGAACCACGCCTTTAAGAACCAGATCACCACACTGCAGAGCCAGGCCAAGAACCGGGCCAACCCGAACCGCAGCGAGGTCCAGGCCAACCTGTCGCTGTTCCTGGAGGCCGCCAGCGGCTTCTACACCCAGGTATGACCCGGTTCCGGTTCTGGTTCCGGTGCCGAGTGGCCGCGTCTGACCGGCTGCTGCTGTGTTGCAGCTGCTGCAGGAGCTCTGCACCGTCTTCAACGTGGACCTGCCGTGCCGGGTCCGATCGTCTCAGCTCGGCATCATCAGCAACCGGCAGGGCGGCGGCGGCGCCATCGTCACGCCGCAGCCCAGCTCCTGCTCCTACATCTGCCAACACTGCCTGGTCCACCTGGGAGACATCGGTCAGCAGAACCTCGGCCCGCCGCTCGCCGGCCGGTCCTGATCCGCTCTGACCCGGTCCCTGTTTGTCTTTCAGCTCGATACCGGAACCAGACCAGCCAGGCAGAGTCGTACTACCGACACGCGGCCCAGCTGGTTCCGTCCAACGGTGAGTCGCACTGGGTCCACCCAGACCCACTCGGTTCTGATGGTCCTGCTGGGTCTGCCGGTCCTGATGGGTCCGGTCCTGCTGGTCTTATGGTACCGTTGAGGTGTTCTCTGAACCAGTTTTTGACCCGTTCAGGGTGAACCCGGCCTTTGGTTCCGGTTCTCCTGTGACCCTGATCCGGGTCCAGTGAGTGCAGGAATGTTGGGTTGCTGGTTGGAAACCCAACTGGCCTCCAGACGTTGAGCAAAGCTGGTTGTCCTCCTCACGTTTCCATGGCGATGGAGGTCTGTGGGCCACATCAGGTCCGCCATAACTATTCCTGTGGTCCTCAGAGAGCCAGAGTTAGAGCTTCAAGATGGCGGATGTGTTCAGTGAGAATAAGATGTTAAATGTTTGATTTTAAGAGGAACTCATCAAATGCAGAGAAAACTACAATAATCGATCAGTTTAATTGGTACATTTATCAGTAATCTGCCATCCGGCCCTCTGAGGCAGTCAGACATCCTGCAGATAGAAGCAGGCGCTCATCAAACAGCCATATTGGTAGTCTGACTGACGATCGGCAGCCATGTTTGTAGTCTCTGACTGACGTTCAGCAGCCATGTTTGTAGTCTGACTGACGTTCGGCAGCCATGTTTGTAGTCTCTGACTGACGTTCGGCAGCCATGTTTGTAGTCTGACTGACGTTCGGCAGCCATGTTTGTAGTCTCTGGCCCTGAGTGCTGTGCTCGGTCTGCAGGTCAGCCCTACAACCAGCTGGCCATCCTGGCCTCCTCCAAAGGTGATCACCTCACCACCATCTTCTACTACTGCCGCAGCATCGCTGTCAAGTTCCCCTTCCCCGCTGCCTCCACCAACCTGCAGAAGGCCCTGTCCAAGGCCCTGGAGAGGTACCGGCCCCAACCCGGCTCTGACGCCGCGCATCAATACCGTGTAACCGCTCCTCTGTGTCTCTGCAGCCGCGACGACGTGAAAACCAAGTGGAGCGTTTCTGATTTCATCAAAGCCTTCATCCGGTTCCACGGACACGTCTACCTGAGCAAGAGCCTGGACAAGCTGGACGCTCTGCGGGAGAAACTGGAGGAGCAGTTCCAGGTAGCACACCTGGACCTGGGCCAGCCGGGTCTGGCCCAGCCTGGGACAGCCGGGTCTGGCCCAGCCTGGGCCATCCGGGTCTGGCCCAGCCTGGGCCATCCGGGCCTGGCCCAGCTTGGGACAGCTGGGCCCTGGGCCAGCCGGGTCTGGACCTTGGACAGCCGGGTATGGGCCAATTTAGGACAGCCGAGCCTGTGCCAGCCAGGTCCGGACCCGGCCGGACCCAGGACAGCCGGGCTTTGGCCAGCTTTGGCCATCCGGGCCTGGGCCAGCTTTGGCCATCCGGGCCTGGGCCAGCTTTGGCCATACGGGCCTGGGCCAGCTTTGGCCATCCGGGCCTGGGCCAGCTTTGGCCATCCGGGCCTGGGCCAGCTTTGGCCATACGGGCCTGGGCCAGCTTAGGTCAGCTGGGCCTGGACCTGGGCCAGCCGGGCCTGACCAGCGTCTCTCTGTGTGTGCAGAGGCTGATCCTGCAGAAAGCCTTCAGCTCCCAGCAGCTGGTCCACATCACCGTCATCAACCTGTTTGAGCTGCATCACCTCAGAGACCTGACGGCCGACGGCGGAGAGCCGAGCGGCGCCGAGCAGCAGGTCAGCTGGTTCCAGCTGCTCGGACTCTTCAGTAAGGACCACCGACCCTCCTGTCTCCTCGGTGTCCCTCCCGTCTCCTCGGTGTCCCTCCTCTGTGTCCCTCCCGTCTCCTCGGTGTCTCTCTTGTCTCCTCGGTGTCCCTCTTGTCTCCTCGGTGTCTCTCTTGTCTCCTCGGTGTCTCTCATGTCTCCTCGGTGTCTCTCTTGTCTCCTCGGTGTCTCTCATGTCTCCTCGGTGTCCCTCCCGTCTCCTCGGTGTCCCTCATGTCTCCTGAGTGTCCCTCATGTCTCCTGAGTGTCCCTCATGTCTCCTGAGTGTCCCTCATGTCTCCTGAGTGTCCCTCATGTCTCCTGAGTGTCCCTCATGTCACCTGAGTGTCCCTCATGTCACCTGAGTGTCCCTCATGTCACCTTCCCTGATGTCTCCTGAGTGTCCCTCCCGTCTCCTGAGTGTCCCTCCCGTCTCCTGAGTGTCCCTCCCGTCTCCTCGGTGTCCCTCCCGTCTCCTCGGTGTCCCTCCCGTCTCCTCGGTGTCTCTCTTGTCTCCTCGGTGTCCCTCATGTCTCCTCGGTGTCCCTCATGTCTCCTGAGTGTCTCTCCCGTCTCCTCGGTGTCCCTCCTCTGTGTCCCTCCCGTCTCCTTGGTGTCTCTCTTGTCTCCTGAGTGTCCCTCTTGTCTCCTGAGTGTCCCTCTTGTCTCCTGAGTGTCCCTCTTGTCTCCTCGGTGTCCCTCATGTCTCCTGAGTGTCCCTCATGTCTCCTCAGTGTCCTTCCTGGGCGTGATGTGTGGCCGGATTCTGCTCAGTAAGACGCGAGGGGAGGACATCATGGGGGAGTGTCCTCTGCCGGCCATCAAGCTGTCTCTGGATTGGCTGAAGCTGAGGACCAGCATCTTCCAGGAAGCTGCCGTGGAGAACAGGAAGTAGTGAGTCCAGCTTCCTGTTGCTGATGCGGCGCAGCGTCTGAACCGCTGAGACCAGAACGTGTCCTTTGTGTCCCCGCAGCGTCTGGCCGTGGCTGGTGTCCATCCTCAACAGCTTCCAGCCCAGGGAGGAAGACCTCTCCTCTTCCTCAGGTGCGGCGCGGATGAAACGAGCGGTAAAAGTTCTGAGGCGGGTCGGTGGTAGCTCAGGTGCGTTTGTTTCGCCCACAGCCCTGCCGCTGCCGGAGGAGTTTGAGCTGCAGGGCTTCCTGGCGCTGCGGCCGGCTCTGCGCTGCCTGGACTTCACCAAAGGCCACCAGGGCATCCTGGTGGACCGGGACGGCCTGCCGGTCCACGCCCGCCACCAGCGGCTCGTCGCTCTGGGGAAGTGGGTCGCCGACAGCCAGCCGGGGTGAGACTCGCCGCTCCGCCTCTCAGTGCGTCTGAGACCCGGTCGGGTCCGAACCGAACCCGTGTCTCGTCTCGGCAGGCTGATCCGGTGCCAGGTGAACGAGGACGGCCTGCTCCTCTTCCTCACCGACATCCCGGAGGAGGCCATCGAGGAGCCGCAGGAGAAGGAGGCCCCGGTGCTGCAGGAGTCGTCCAACGGCGAGCAGACGCAGAACGACGGCGGGAACTCGGGCCTGAAGTCGGTGCTGTCCGCCGGGAAGACCCAGAGCTCCTGGTCCGACGGCAACGAGCGGCCCGTCGTCACCTTCAAGGAGAACATCAAGCCCAGGGAGCAGAGCCGGGAACCGGGCCGGAACCAGCCGCTGAAAGAGCTCAGCAAGGAGCGCCGCGACTTCCCCAAGGGCAACGGCACGGCCGCCGCCAAGATGGAGCCGAAGAGGGACGGGAAGAGGAAGAGCGAGGTGAAGAAGGCCGCGCACGAGAAAGCAGCCGATGTCGGGAAGCAGGTCGGACCGTAACTGACCCGGTTCTGCCGTTCGGCCCGGGTCCTGGTCCACTGAGTAACCGCTGTTCCCCCTCAGGTGAAGGCTCAGACGGAGCTGAGAAAGACTCCGGTGTCAGAGGTCAAGAAGACTCCGGTCACGCAGAGCCAGACGACCGGGTCGTCCCAGTTCATCCCCATCCATCACCCCGCAGCCTTCCCACCGCTGCCCAGCAGGCCCAGTAAGGCTCACCCTGAAACCAGTTACTTATGTTCAACATGACACAAGTGTAAAATCACACAAGAACAAGGAATGAAACACACACATTCCTGTTAACATGAGTAGGAAGAAACTTATGAACTCCAGCCTCGTAAACTGGACCCTCATTATTAAACATAAAAAATAAAACATTTTCCATTTTATCTGGTCTTCATGTCTAAATATATTCCTCCATATCCACTCATATGATTAGCCTCAACTCACACATCAGTGCTAACTCTCTCATATTTCTATATCTTATGAGAATAACCTCCTTATGTTTCCTTTTAAATTACATGTTGACTCTGTTTTAACTCCTCATTTAACTTGGTCCAGAGTTTTACACCATGAATTGAAAAACGACAGCAATACGATGTTACCATGGCAACAGAGCTGGGAGATGCCCCACTTCCTGTCTGAGACACGAGGAACAATCAGCTGACCTCTAGGTTGACCTTTAGGCTGACCTCTAGTCTGACCTCTAGTCTGACCTCTAGGCTCTCTCTCCCAGAGAGCCGTTATTCTGCTACTCTTAGCTCTCATCCAGCCGTTCAGGGTTTGAACTGGGCCCGTGGTTCTGAAGGTGGCCCGGTTCAGCTGCCAAACAGAACCGCTCACTGTGATGAGGATTAGAATCAGAACCGGGTCAGAGATCCTGAAGTCTCTGTTCAGGCTGGTGAAAATATGTTTTATACGCTGCCAGTCTTTTACTGTGAAAGGAAAGCAGATTTAACTTCCTGTCTGTTCCTCCGTAGGTTTCCCGCCCTCGGCCTACGTGATCCCGCCCCCGGTGGCGTTCCCAGGAATCCAGGTGAATCCGGGCTTCACCTTCCCTGCCGGCGTGTCCGTCCCCGCTTCCTTCCTGCAGTCGGCCGTCCACCAGCAGGCGGGCGGCCAGGCCGGGAAGCAGTCCCACATTCCCTACAGCCAGCAGAGGCCGTCGGGGCCGGGGGCCTCGGGCCAGGGGCCGGGGCCCCTGAGCCAGGGCCCCTCGGCCCAGCAGCAGCAGCAGCCGTCCCCCCAGCAGGCCCTGCAGCAGTCAGTGCAGCTGCAGGTCCAGGCCCTCAGCCAGCAGCAGCAGTCCCCCACCAAGCCGGGGCAGCAGGGCGGGATGGGCAAGAGCCCGCCGCACCACCCAGGGCTGCAGCAGGTAGGGGCAGCTGACCCTGACCCGATTCATTGCTGGGTTAGGTGACTCATTAAACCGATTTGAACTCCTTGTTTAAATCGGTTGACTTGGAACTCGTTTGAAGACGTAGTGAGATTTCTGGGCCGACTGGCCACGCCTTCAGAAACCCGCTCTGAGGTTTGCAGGACTGCTGACATCACCACCAGTGATGCATATTTTTAATTTATCCTTGCTTTAATTAAGCTGTAAATTTATTAAAGCAAATTCACTCATCATTCATAAATTCACAATTTTCACCAGTCAGCACAACTTTTCTGCAAATCTGACCAACATCGTGTTTCCACTTTGACCGTGTTCTCCGGGCCGCCCAGAGGAATTTTTTCAACTTGTATAAAAATGCAGTATACTTGATGGGAAAAAGTTTCTTTGATTTAGGGAGGAGACGGTGAGTTTTTGGGATTCGGCTAAACTTACCCCAAACTCAGGGTCAGCTGTGCCAGGAGAGGCTGTTATTATGCTGACACTCAGTCCGAATGAAGGGATGCATGATTTATATTAGAAAATATTTCAACACAAGTTATCGATCACACGAACTTATGCCTTGATGTAGTGATCCTAAACATGAACAGTATCTGGTCTGACCCCTGGCTGACCTGTGAATGACCCATTTGGTGTGACCAGGACGGTTCCTATCATACAAAGGAAAGTTATCGCGCTTTATAAACTTGCAGTGCAAAGCTGGAGTGCCACTTGTGCTCCGTTTATCTGCATGCGTCTCCGCTCCACCCGCCGCGCGCTTCACTGCTGACTGTGCAGCTCCAGGACGATGTAACCGTCTCAGTGATGTTGTTTTCAGGCAGGTTAACTCTGAGCGTTTCCTCTCTGAACAGTTCATGCAGGTCCAGGACCAGCCGGCCGCCATGTGGAGCCAGTCCCAGGCGGCGCTGCAGAAGCTTTCCCCCCTGCAGATGTCCTTGAAGCAGCAGCAGCAGCAGTTCTTCATGGGGGCCCCGGACTCCCTGAAGCTGTACGAACAGCAGCTGCCGGGCCCCCAGCCTCACATCTCCAACATGGACAAGAAGATGAAGTTCCCTGACGTGAAGATGCAGGACTTCTACTGGGAGCCGTCGTACCGCATGGACCGGATGGGGGAGGGGCTGGCCCTGATGGCGGAGCGCATGAAGAGGGCCCCGCCTGCTGGGATGTGTGCGGAGCCGGAGGGCCCCACGGGGCCCCGTGGTCCTGCATTCGAGGTCAGCTGAGAGAAGACCCTGCTGTCTTTCTGGGGTCTCTCTCTGTCTCTCTCTCTCTCTCTCTCTCTCTGTGCTGCAGCTTCTCCTCCTATCAGAATGTGTTAGCCGCCTGCTGGCCAGTTTAGGAACTGCACACTGACAGAGTCTCTTGCAGCTCAGATAAAACCTGCTGTAGCTTTCAGTGAAACTCTCCCTCCTTCCACTGTTCTTACTGGCTTGCTCTCTTTCTGTTCTCCCCTCTTCCTCCTCCTGCTCTTCCTCTCCCGGATCCCTCTCTCACCAGGACAAGAGCTCGCCCTTCCTCCCTCCTGACCTGTTAAAAACTCTAGCAGACCTGGAGGAGGACGAGGAGCTGATCTTTGCTAAGCCTCCTGATTTCTTCCAGGCCCTGGCCGGCCCTCTTAGCTCTGCTCCTGGACCAAATATCTTTGTATGTAGCCATGCCTTCCTCTTCCTCTTCCTCTTCCTCATCCATCTGCTCGGCATTCTGCCCTCCTCATCCCCCCAGGCTGTTTCTCTGTAGATCTAGAAACTGAAAGTTATTTTCTCCTTCATTTCCTCGGTCTTCCTAACATCCAGACTCAGTTAGATGAGATCAGCTGGTGTTAAGCAGATGAACGTGTCACTTCCTGTTTGCTGGTTTTCAGTCTGCCCTCCGTCTCTGCAGCTGCCCAACCAGAGCAGGATGGAGAGCAGCCAGGAGGCCGTCAGCCAGTCGTCCTCTCTGCTGCCCATCGCCGGCTTCCCCATGCAGGTCAGGACCTCCGTCTGAACAACCAGTTCTTCTCTTGCTTCAGCCCATCAGACAAACTTTGAATAAAACCAGACCAGCTCCAGGTCGTAATTTGACTCTGTGTTTGGTTCACTTCACTCCAAATGAAACCGTTCCAACATGTTGTCCAGCAGCAGGGTGATTCCTCCTATGTGGGTTTTCAGCAGGTCGTCCTTCCAGAAAACTTTCCCAGCAGATTGTGTTGGAATGTCGCGTTTCTCTGGTGTTGAACCTGATGTGCTGTTTTGCAGATGCATGGCAGCAGGTGTAAAGTTTCTCTTCCTAAATGGAAGAACTTATTGAATCAATAAATGAAACATTTTCTGTCTGATTTCTGACCTGTGGAAACTAGAAATGACTCGAACTGAAGCGTCTAACAACGTGAAGAAACATCTGAGAAAGCAGCGACTCAAACCATGTGATCAGAAAACAAAGATTCTGAACCAGAATATTTCTGGAGCATTCAAGTAAAGGAGTAAAAACTTTCCTCTGGAACGTTAAACCAACTCTGCTCATGTTTGGTGTTTCTGCAGGATTTCGCCCAGAACAGCATCTTCAGTCAGGCGTACGGTAAAAACCTGCCGCCCAGCTCCAAAGCCGACGCTCCCATGATGCAACAGGAGCCGTCCCTGTACTCCCTGTTCGAGGGAAACCCCTGGTCGCCCTCCCTGCCTGCCAGCTCAGGTACGGTCCGGCCGCCCAGGTGAGCTCTACCTGTGCTGCGGCGCCGTTAACCATGCTGCTCTCTGATTGGCAGACCACTCCACCCCGGCCAGCCAATCCCCTCACTCCTCCAACCCCAGCAGCCTGCCCTCCTCCCCCCCGACCCACAACCACGGAGCCGCTTCCTTCTCCAACTTCGGGCCCATCGGCACTCCGGACAGCCGGGACCGGCGGGTCGTGGACCGATGGAAAGCCGAGAAACCGGGTGAGTTTCAGGGTCGGAACGTCGATCCGAAACCGATTCCTGGAAGCAAACGATGGATTAAATATTTAATGACTGGAATATCAGTTAAAGTGACAACATGGCTGCATGTCAGGAAAACGTCCTGCAGCTAAAGAAACACGACGAGCTTCACTGAACCGAACTCGGTTCGTTTGCACCGACAGTGGAGAAAATGGTGAACATAATAACCTCATCGATACGGACAGTTTGGAGTTTATTGTTACGATGATTAAATTCCTATGATGATCAATTTATCCTGATAAACAGGATAAATGGCCTCCAGTCTGACCTGGTCCCGCCTTCCAGGGTCGGGGGTCAACATGAGGCTCCCGTCCTCCTGCTGGCCCGCGGTCGGGTCAGACTGGTTCATCCTCTGACTTCATTTCCTGTCCAGCCTCGTTTTGACTTTGAGCTGTGGTGCTGCAGTGACCCCCAGTGGCGGTCTGAGGCTCTACAGCGTGAACCTGTAGAAAACTCATTTAGTTTTCTACATTTACTCAGCAGGGATCTGATCAGTGAATGAAACGGTTCAGCTTCTGTTTCCAGTTTTACTCTTTTCTGAAGCGTCTCTGTTTGTACAGGTTTGTCATCAGAACGTAATAAACACATTCCTTTGGATCAAAGTGCTACTTTTGGCCGTTACTGTCCTCTGTGATATTTTAGCTCTGCTTTGTGTTTCTCTTGCTCCTGTTCCTGCTGCTGATTCTCCACTGTGGGGAAATGAAGTGATTTTCTCTCCTGACGTGTTTGTGATGCTGCGTTCAGGGACCGGCTTCGGCCTGGACTACCTCCCAGCTGCTGCCTCCGCCGCGCCGCCCGACTCCAGCTGGCACCAGGCCGGCTCGGCGGGGAGCTCCTGGACCAATCAGGAGTCTCCCATGGAGGAGTCGTCCTCCACCGTGCTGCTGGACAGCCTGAAGGTACCGGCTCTCCTCTGACCACATCACTACTTCCTGCAAAATGTCTTCCTGGATGGGCCGGCTGTTAGCCGCTAAAGCTAATTACTTTAGCGGCTTTACTGCAAACCGAGTGACGTCCATAAAACCAGGCGGTTCTGATGCAGGATGGACTTTACATCTCATCACATTTCCATAAAATATGATTTCAGTTAAAGCTGAAGATGTTTGAAACATAAAATATAAATTATCCATGGATGTGAATCTATAAACAGTTTCTGTCCGTATTAAACTCATTTATCTTTTATATTAGACGATTTAACGGGAAAAAAATCTCATTAAATATTGAGACAGTTGGTCCAGTTTTTCTTTTATTTTTTACAGCAGTTAAAAAACGACTCGGTGTCGGTTGGTTCAGAAACATTCAGTCTGTTAGCTTCCTGTTTATTTGTGATCGTCTGATCGCAGCCGTATTGATCAGATATGTCATCAGCTGATTGGTCAGACGGTATGTGGGCCGGCTTTACGCACAGCTGACCTGCAGCAGCCCTGTGTGTGTGAGTGTGTGTGTGTCTGTGTGTGTGTGTGCGTGTGCCTGTGTGTGTGTCTGTGTGCGTGTGTGTGCGTGCGGGTGGGTGTCTGTGTGTGTGTGTGTGTCTGTGCGTGTGTGTGTGTGTGTGTGCGCGTGTGTGTGTGTCTGTGTGCGTGCG
>NW_006800405.1:386835-397425 GCF_000485575.1 Poecilia formosa
GTGTGTGTGTGTGAACTTTCTTTTTAAAATGTAGTTTCAGTTTTCCTCTAGTTGAACTTTTGGCAGTAGCTAAACTTGTCGTCCTGTTTCAGATTTTATTGTCTGATTGTCATCTTCATGCTAATGTTAATGTGACGTCCAGTAACACACTCCATGTCCTGCAGTCCATCTGGTCCAGCTCCATGATGCAGCCCGGCCCGTCGGCGCTGGAGCAGCTCCTCCTGCAGCAGAAGCAGAAGCTGCAGCGAGGCCACGGCGCCATGAACCCGCCGCACTGAAGGGCAGCGCGAGGCGGCGCTTTTGTCCGGACGAACCACCACCAGGAGGAACGGAGGAACCAAACACACATAAAAATTAAAGCGGCGAGGACCGGTGGAGGCTGGGGAGGCGACGCGACCCCCCGACGAGGCTCAATCACCACCCCACCCCTCTCTCGGCTGTTCGAGGAGCGGTGGCGCCCGCATCGGAGGGCGACCGCGGCGCCACGCTGCCGCCGGCCTCCTTCAACCGGCGGGAACCTGAACTTTGAGGAACCCTGCAGCAACACCTCGGACCCCCTGATTCAGACAGACGCCTCCCCCCTCACCAGAAATCTGGTTTCTTCTTGGGAAAAAGGTTGGAGCTCCTGGACGTCTCTTGGTCCTGAGGCAGACGGGGCGAGGGCGGACTGGTTCTGGTTTAAGGGGAGGCCAGGTGGAGCGCCGGGCGGACACACCAGACTGGACTTTCTGATCTCTCCTTTCATTTTCATTGGAGTGGAGGAGGAGGAGGAGGAGGAGGAGGAAGGCTCTTTAAATACCTACTGATTATATATGGGGGTAGCTGCACTGTGGGGGCTGAACGAGGGTTCAGACACCTGGCGGCGGCGCAGTGGGCGGGGCTAAGGGCGGCCCAGTAGTGTTACTGTTAGCTTACAGAGATTACAGATATTAACTGAAAAAGAAAAAACTGTATTTTGTGATTTGTTTGTAGCAGGTTTAGCTTCTCGCCCTCGAGGTGAACGGCTACATCCGTTAGCTTCCTGCTTGAATACTTCCGGGCTTTCCTGCCTCTACTTCCTGGAACGCTTTACCTGATGAAGAAAAAACTCCAGGTGTGACCTGCTTGCTTACTGAACCTGATCTGCTCCTTTACTTTCTGTTCCTGTTCTGCCTCGTTTTAGTAGCAGCTGCTGTGAGACTGTCGGTCCACCGGTCCGTCAGGCCATCGGTCCACCGGTCCGTCAGGCCATCGGTCCACCGGTCCGTCAGGCCATCGGTCCACCGGTCCGTCAGGTCTCCCTGACGACCAAAAACTCAAAAGCTTCAGTCAGGCTCCTTTAGAAAAAAGGAGGTAATTAATTGCATGATGTGAACAAAGTGGTTTGAAAAGCTTCCCTGATCAGATCCTGTTGGGTTTCATTAGAAAGGCTGAAAGTTTCCTAAAACCAGGAAGTTCATGTTTCAACTAGAAACTACATTTGGGACCAGAAAGGTCCAGAAGCCTAAAATATCAACGGTTTTTGATCCATGTCTTAATATTTCCAGCCTGAAACTTTTCAGTCTGGGAGGTAAACAGTGACATCTGGTGGACAGAGACGAACTCTGCAGCTCGCTGGGATTTCAGTGTGATTGTAAGGCAGCCGGTCAGGATGGCTGCTGGTTCTGGTTCTGGATCCTTGGAGAAAAGTAGTAGGATGAAGCTCTGAGACCAGCAGGATGAAAACTAAAACGTTCAGACGTCTGCAGCTGTTATGGTTTAAACATCTCTTTATTTAACTGTTACAGTCTTGTAAATATTCAGTTATGGAAAAATGAGGTGCAGTTTCTGTCACGTGACTTTTTGTTTTAAAATACATAAAAAATGATCAGACGGTTCTGGAAGCTCAGCGGATTATTAATTATTGATCAGCTGATCTGACTCTTTTTATGAAGTGATTCTTTCTGAAGGTTTAAGATGAGAACAGTTCCAGGAACCATCAGGAATAATGTTTGATCGGTTCTTTTTCTGCTCGCTTCGTTTTAAAGTGGAGCTAAAATCAGCTGGACTTTGGGTTTTAACCTGAAGTTCTGCAGTTCAAGGCCCGGTTCTGGTGTCTCCCATCCGGACCCGGTTGGACCCGGTTCAGACCAGCGTTCAGCTGCTCTCTTGGAAACAAACCGATTATTTTCCCTCGGATGTTTTCTTCAGACTTTGTGTGATCGTGCTTTTCCTGTCGCTTCACCTGAAGACGAGCCGCCTGAGCGGACCCGAGGCCGTCAGAGGAATGGGTCGGGAGCCGGTTCTGGTCCCGGTTTATTCTGCAGGTTCTGGGTCCTGGTGGGTTGGAACACCAGCCTGGTGTTCTGGTTCAGGTCTGACCTTTGACTTCTTGTGTTTGTCTCTGTAGACTTTCAGATTTAAATAAATGTGGACTGTGTTCTCTTTGTGCCTCTTTATTTAAACAAGTTTAACTTTTCTCATAAATTCAGAATTTATCAAAAACAAACTGATGCAAAATGCAACATGAACATGTGACTGCAGTGACCAGGGCCCCAAACTGGGCCCTGGAGGCACCATGGTTCAGTCCCTCCTGGATCCTAGCAGGAACTCTGAGGTTGGCATCGCGCCTCATGAAGATCCTCCATAAGTTCACATCAAGTTTTGAATCAATTCATCACATGACTTGGATGCTGTTGAAGAGAAAACTTACATTTTAAATATAGAATTAGCTGAAAAATATAAAAAGGTTCAGATGGGATAAAATGAGTTTCCTCATCTGGTCCAGTAGAATAGTTTCAGTTTTGTCAATGGGTCACATGACCCGGAAGCCATTGAAGGAAAATAAACAGTTTTCTTCTTTTCAAAATGAAATTATTTAAAATATTTCTAATGACTTTAAATTCAATAGAGTGAGCCTCATGGATCAGAAGGAAGGACGAATATTAGCTTCTCGGTGTTTGGTTCGGAAATCTGCTGACGGTCCCGAACCGAACCGAACCTCCGAGGTTCCGAGGGACGGCTGGCCGAGACCAGCGTTCATGAACCGGATCAACCTTCAGCTTAGCGCCGTTTCATCCAACATGAAACTAACATTTGATCAAATTAAAAACCAGTAGACAGTTCTAGTGTTTTATCCCGGAACCAAAGCAGCGACGTCACATTTAGTTCAGCAAATAAAACTTTAGTTAGAAAGAAGAAGCTCAGTGAGGCTTTGTCGCATTTTGGGTTAAATACACTTGTTCTGTATCGAGTTAAGAAACCAGAGGTGGGAGAGTAACTAAATAAAATAAAAAACTAAAACAGAGAACTCGCAGTGTGTGAGCTTAGCTTGTCCAGAACCGGATGTCATCACCGGACCGAACCTTTGGAACCCAAAGGGGATTTTCAGTTCTTCACTGTTTTAATGAAGCGCCTTCCTTTACCGCCATGACGCTGACGTGGTCTGACTCCGCCCCTTCCTGTTTGCTGTTCTTCAAATATGGCGCAGTTTCAACTCTGATGTGGATCCATTCCGGAACCCGGATTAAAAACGATCTGTCCTGATCTCCCAGCCCAGATGAGTCCAGCTTGGCGCCTTGTGCTGGATGGGCTGCGGCCGCCATGTTTGCTTGAAAATAAGGCCTTTCATTTCAACATACATACTTTTGTATCTTTGATATCTGCTTTGAAATTTAATCAGAAATATTTAAAAAACTCACATTTTATTTGCGTTAAACAAGAACTTGAATTTAAACATGAAAACAAATTAAATTTTGTGCCAAAAAAAATGTGCGGCGTCTTCTGGTTTAATTTCTTCTGGACAACGACACAGATCTGCTGCGGCCACATGGATCCTCGATGAGGCACTGCTGACGCAGACCGTCTCTGTTTTCCACACCGTGTGTGTGTGTGTGTGTAGATGTGTGTAAGCTACAGCACAACCAATCAAATTAACAAAATTGAAAAATACACAAAAGCAAGACGAAAAATCGCTTAAAGCAGACATGCTCCCATGAGTAACTTGTTTTGGGTTCATCAGTTTTGAAATGTCCAACTAAACAAGCAAAACCTGCAAGAAGAGGATCTCAGATGGAGATGCACCAACTTTCAGGGAGGCGGTTCTTTCCCTTTGCTTTGAGATGGAGAGCTGGGAGCTTGTTGACTTTAGCGAACTTCGTATTATTGGTAAGCGAACGCCGGGCTACGTTGATGATGCCGCTTAGCTTTCACCTGTCATGCTCCATAAATCTGGTCCTTCAGTCGCATCCACACGCTGTGCAGCTCCGGGTAGAGGTCCGGAGCAGAAAGCAGGTTCTGTTCCTGTTTCTCTCCATCATCAAGTTGAACCGGGTCCGTCAGAGGATGGATGGTCTGAAAGTTTATTCTGTAAAGTTATAAAGTCTGACTGGATGATAGTCTGGAGCTCATGGCTGGGAGCTTGTGGTCAACATGGATGTGGGCTGAGAGGATTTAGAAGCTGATCAATCGATCGATGCTAATGAGATATCCATAGATATCTATATATAACTCATTAGTTATATATAGCATCAGTCAAAAAGTTCCTACATGCATATTCAGAAGGTGTGTTAGTTAAACATCACTGCTGTGTTTTTTTATTATTTTTCTTTTTTCGTCCAGCACTGCAAAACACAAAATCTTCCCAAGTATTTTTGGTCTAATTTCTAGTGTGAATATCTTTTGACTTATTTTAAATGTGCTAGATTACAAGTAACTTCATCAACAAATAAGCGCTTGTTTAAGAACACGATTCCTTAATATTGATGAAAAAGGACAAGCAGTTCCACTGGTGGATCATTTCACTTGTAACAAGACATTTTTCCTGTTATGAGTTGATTTATCTGCCAATGGATCTGGTACATTTCCATCAATATTAAGGAATTGTTCTTGGAACAAGTGCCTGTTTCTAGCTGAAAAGTTACTTTTCCATTAGTCTTATTTCAAGTGAACTGAGTTATTTTCTCTGGAAACTAGACCAAAATGACTTGGTAAGGTTTTGTTTCTGCAGTGCGATAAGCTGGAGTAGATAACGATCCTCCTCCCTTCAACCACAACGAGTCGATATGAAAAACCTCAAACCACCTTCAGCTGCTGCTGCGACGCTCCCATAGAGAAACAATTCAACAGTTTTTGTATGAGTGTTTCTCACCGTGTTTACGGACCACAGTGACTGAAGTCAGGCTGAACGTTTGACAAAAACCTCCGAGCCTTACGGTGAGCCGCTGATGGATTCAACACGAAGCTCTCTGATTCTTTCAATCCTTATTATACATGCACAACTTTGGAAACTAAAGGTCTTTCAGACACAGACAGCCAGACGGTGCAAACACTGAATTACTGGCATAATTATAACCCGATTGGTAAAAAATAAATATTACAACTTAAAACGACTCCTTCTGTTTCAACGTGAAGATACTGGAGAATGTTTCTTCTGCTGCTGGAGTCAATTATCACTACTTTATGTAGAACAAAAGCTTCCAACTGATTTGAACCACCAACCCACTTCATCTGCAGTCAGCGAGTGGTGACCCAGCTTCTAGGAGATCACCAGCTGCAGATGTGGTCAAATGTTGCCTGATAAGGTTTTAGGCAGAGAAATTACAATTCCCATCAGTCCGTCTGTCTGTCCATTAACTAAAGTTAACTTCTCACCTTGACATTTTGCTCCGTTTTTCCCTGAAATGTTCCAAAACCCAGAAACACCAAAACTCAGCCACTGGAAGCAGCGACTCGGTTTGACCCAAAGGTGACCTTTAAACTGGTTCTGCTCTTCAACTGAAGACCCAGCAGAACCACTTCACCTGCCAAACCACACAAAATCCAAACAATCTGAATCTTACAGGGCCTCAGCTGTCTCTTGTAAAGACCTGTGAAAAAATCTGACCTTCACTGAGAATCAGCCTGACTGTTTCACAGCAGGTTTAGAGCCCAGATTCACAGGAACCAATAAAGGAGAAGAAAGTCCGTCCACATCGAGAGGAAGGTGGCAGACGAGGGGCAAGGCAGAGTCTAAAGTCTTTTCCCTGGCAGCACTAAAGATCACTGAGGAGTCAACAGGCTTTCAGCATCAAAGACCACCTGATCTTATTCTGCCTTCTGCCTAAAGGCTTGAGCTGACGAACTGATCCTCACCTTCAGATTTTCAGGATGTTTCCTCCTGCCGGACAGCAGATGTGGTTCCTGGTATCTATGATCCTCAAGTCTTTGGAGAGCTGAAGACTGTTTACAGTAACAGGGTTTCCCCCAGTGTATTATAGGCCTGGCGCCTGCCATCCTTCACTAGCGCCACCGCCAGGCTAAGAGTTTCTTCTTTATGTTTTTAGGAAAATAGTAATTAACAAAAAAACAACACTTTTTTGTTTTGTTTTGTTTGGGGTTTTTAAGCAGCATCTCTGTTGCTCTGAGCGCTTCACTGGCCAAGCAGATTTATTCCTAAAACATAAGTTTATAGAAGATAGGTTTATATCAGAGCCCACCAGTTTCATATGCGCATTCACTGAACCCTTCAGTAGTGATAAATTAGATAGGATTTTTTTCCCCCAAATTCAAGACATAGGGGTGCCCCAACTAGACTCTATTTGGGTCACCCCATGATCACTAAGTCTTCCTAAAAGGTAGAGTCTCTGAGAACAGTTCTTCAAAATACA
The DNA here is from genome assembly GCF_000485575.1 of Poecilia formosa. Lineage (NCBI taxonomy): Eukaryota > Metazoa > Chordata > Actinopteri > Cyprinodontiformes > Poeciliidae > Poecilia > Poecilia formosa. The sequence goes on from NW_006800405.1 coordinate 393,441, forward strand.
GTCAGTGTTTTCAGCAAAGTTGAGCCGACTGTCCAGGAACGACCCAAGGTATTTAAAATTTGCCAGTTTCAACAGGTTGGCCATCGAGAGAAACTGGAACCACTTTAAGGTCTTTAGATCATTTAATTAGCTCTACATTCTTAAGAGAATGAAAAATTAATAATAAATAACAAAGACTTTGTGGTATTCTGATTTAGAAATGTAATTATATTAGTTGTGTTTCCACCCCCACGCCACTAGAGGCAGTACCAACCCCGAAAAGATGCAACTAAGGAGCAGATTTAGACTATAGAATTTGGTAAAAACCGTGAAGTAATTAAAGACACAAGTTCGAATCCCTGCTGAGAGTGGAGCTCCTCCAATCGGTGCTCCTCTGCAGCTCTGATTGGCTCAGCAATGTAACGTGATCCTCTACAGCAAGTGATGGCAAAGCGGGGCGTCATCACGACTTTACACAGTGAGTCTTTACCTCCGTGGCAGAGGCTCCGCCGAACCCCTGGGGTTCGATCGAACCCAGGTTAAGAACCACTGATTTATAGTTTTTGCATCTAAAACTGGACCAATCACACTGCTGGTGCCTCACACGCTGCAGCAGCTGGATTAAGTTTACCTCGGTGCGGATCCTTTCAGTCAAACTGGACTCAGGCTGACCTGTATGGATACTTACATCAATCCACTGTGAGGAATTATGATTCTTTCCAGAGTTTTTGATCAACGTAGGACTTTAAACACCACTCTGGTTGGCTCTGGTTGCGCAGCTCTACATGAACTGCAGGAATATCTTGTAGCTTTCAGGGGTTCATTGAGCGAGTGGTGCGAATAATTTATATTTGTGAACAATTAATTTTGTGCAGCTTTTCCATCTCAACACGCCCAGCGCCCGGCTGGTAAAGTTTATCTATGTGTTCCCGGTTGGCCGTGTGTTAGTTAATGAACCAGCTAACCTGATCATGCAGGTTGAGCCTGGTGAGGAGCTTTCACACTCGCCTGTCTGTAACACATCACGCTGATTTTATATTATTTTATTATTATTTTTCCAGTTAAACGTATCAAATGCTTTGTCCACTTAGAGTTAATGCAGGCGGAGATCTGAGAAACTCGACCAACCAGAACAGTTTCTGTGTCTCCTTGTTAAAAACTCAACAGACACAAAATGTTAGAGCTACTGAAGCCACATTAGCAGCATTGAATTAAATCTCCCGTTTGTTGCTCATCTCTGCGTAGTGCAGCAGATTTAACTCATCATGCAGGGCCGGTCCAAGGCTGCATGAGGCCTGGAGCAGAATCTGACTTAGGGGCCCCTTTTGTTCCTAAAAATATCAGCACCTCTAACAGATGTGTTGGATTTAATCTGAGAGGGGGACTAGTTTAATTGGCCAGCCTAAAAAGCAATAAGTTATAATCGCAGTTTTTTGTATTTGTAAATTCAAAGATTAAACTCACAGCATCAGATTGTTGCTATGGTAACAAAACAATCCAACTATGAATATTGTTCTTTGAAGTTTTACAAAGTAAACTTGCCAGCTACTTAAAATCTTGCATTTAAATGTTAAACAATTTAAACTCTTTTAATCTATATATGCTGAAATTGAATTAAATTTAGCAGCATTGATCATCTCAATAAACTAATGTTACATTCATGTATCTGTGGTCTGTGTTAAAATATTAGCATTTATGGGGCCCTGAAGCCCTAGGGGGGCCGATGGAGCCGCTGACTTAATTTGGATTAAACGAAAGTGGAAATAATTGATATTGATTTTAATTGTACATTTTGATTTGTTGTTTTTAAGACTAGTTGTGGGTTTAAGTCGTGTTTCACTGGCATCTTAACGTCTTTAATACAAAAACACGTTGGACCGCCTTGGCACCACCGGGCTTAGCACGTTTTCTGGGGGAAACCCTGAGTTTATGCAGCCAACTGGGAACTGCTGTACTGATGGATCAGGGATGTACACCAGGACCTTACTTCAGCTCCTCACCCCTGAGAAACAAACACCACAACATAAACCTACAAACCAAGTACCAATCAGAACCAGTCGTCCCAGACGTGATGGTGCCACATCCAGCTGTGGTCGCTCCCTAACCAACCGGGTGTTCTCTACAGCTCAGCCTGGCTCTGTGTCCCACATGGTTGCAGAAACTCCTCAGTAAGTCGGTAGAATCCTTTCAGTGATGAGCCCAGTGACGCCGAGGCTGCAGAAAGTCCTTGAACAGGAAAGCAAAGTGTTTTGGATCTGGCTGTCAGAGTTTGATCCGGTCTGTTAAATGGTCAGTGAGGCACTCTGTCAATCCGGAGGACCCCAAACTGATTCACATTACATTCACCCATTCATGCACACAGACACACGCCACTGCTACTGCACAGTAGGTGAGGCTGCCATGCATCGGCGCCACTGGGCCATCTGACCCACTAAGCAGGTCCAACGTCTTGCCCAAAGACAGACGGGTGGAGCAGGAATCGAACCACCGTCACCATCAGCACAACTTATCATGATACAGTCACACTTTGAAACTGTTCTGCTGCAAATTTTCTTCAAAATGTCTGGAACCATTTTTCTCCTCGGGGATTTGAGTTTGAAAGCTTGATGTGTTGTTTATTGGCACCATGTCCAGAACGTCGTGCAGGAAGCCTCACCTGCCCACCGCTCAGTCCTTTCATTCAGCAGCTTCCTGGACATCAGCCTGGAGAATCTACTCACACCGTCAGAACCTTTTCCTCACCTCAAAGTGAAAAGGTTTGTTTGAATTGTTCGTCCACATGGATTCAGCATCTTGGAGCCGAGAACTGATGGATCTGAAAGCAGTGGATACATTTCAACATGTCTGCATCCAGTCCATGCCTCTTTTTTATTTTTAAACACATCTCTGTTGGTTTTGCACCTTCCTCTCTCAAATGACAGACATGGGGCAGTTTGGTCTGTTTTTGCTCATTCTGCAGCAGCGCTACAGCGCCCCCGATTGGCCTGGCAGACCTACTACACCATTTTCTGCAGCGTTGCACCTTGTTCTGTGGATGCTCACTTTTTTCTAAATCATTTACAACTTTTCCATGTTTCTCTGTGAGACGGGGCCTAAAACAGGAACGTTGGCCGTTTTTGCTCTGTGTCAACACAGAAAATGTTTTTCATGTTCACAGAGAAAGAAACACTGATGCATTTGTCAAACCTCTAACCCCGAAGACGTCATACAAACAGTAATGATGATGTCCAAGGTTCCCCCAGAAAACGTGCTGACCCCGGCGGTCCTTCATCCTGCTGCCTGCCGTGTCCGACTTTAAAAATGTTGACAGGACATTTTAAAGTATCACTTGATTATTAGGTGTTATTGGAAGATTCATATCTGAACACCAACTATAAAGAATTAAAAAATGCAAACATTAAAAATAATTAAATGAGCAATGCTAAGCCTGGTGCAGCTCAAGTAAAGCCTGGTGGGCTGCCAGGCTTATAGTACACTGGAGGAAACCCTGATGTATTGGTACTGCAGCAAAACCTCTACAAATCTCAAATTGTCTTTGTTGTTGTTTAGTAATTTTATTTCAGTGTTGCGTTTATTGCTGACTGCATGCAGTGCTTTATTTGCATACTTGATGTTTAGCGCCACTTACAGGTCTGGTGGAGTAACAGCAGCTGGTCGGTGCTGATTGAAACCGGTTCTGAACTTTCTGCTTCTGTCCTGGATGATCATGTCTGACCCACACGATGGATCAGGCTGGGCACTGAATATTTAATTATTCCTAATAAGTTTAACCTGTTTGTCGCGAGAGGACCCAAATTTGGGTCCTCTGCGCTTGCCGCAACAAGATCGATTGAAAAAACATGCTATACATTTATCAATATAGGCATATTGCATATCCACAGATCGGGAAAAAGCTCTTCTAAATGATACAAACAATATTTTCTACATCAACAACACCCAGCCTGAACACGAAGTAGCTTGATAAAACGAAATTTAATTAGAGGCTAACGAGGCTAACGAGGCATAC
>NW_006800405.1:398155-405425 GCF_000485575.1 Poecilia formosa
AAAAAAACTGAGAAAGTTCAAATGGCACAAATTGTGCCAAAATGGCTAATTTGGAAGGTCCGCCTAGATTTTTATCAAGTAGTACCTCTCTAAAACTCATGTGATTCACTTTCTTTCCATGAAACTTGGCACAGTAAAAGGTCAGATTGTGTACTGTTGTTTACTACATCCAAAACATGTAGTAAACATGCTTTGAAAGGAATCTTCATATATTGAACTGGTTTTTTTTTAGGCGGAAATAGATATTTTGCTTAATTTCTGCTGTGTATCATATTAATTCACTTTCCTCAGTAACAGGCAGGGTGGGTTTTAGAGCTGTAACATATTCTCTAGAGTCTTGCCTTTATTTTGATACCAAAACAATTAAAATAAACTCTGTAGTTCTTGAGATACATTCAATTCATTTTGGGCATGTATTTTCAACCATATTTCTCAAAAAGAGGCCTAGAGATGAAGAGACACAGCATCAGTTTTATGATTAACTTTGACGTCAGTTTTGATTATATGCATGTTTAGTTTGTAAACAGCCAAAATAAAAATATGCATAAATGTTCTGGTAGATGAAAATCCACACCGTTTGTATCAACCAATACTGTTCAGTATTGGTTGATTTTCACACATAATGATGAAGGAAAAACACCAGAACTGTCAGCAAGACGTTTTCAGTCTGGTGGGTTCAGCTGGTTTCCTGCTGCAGGTTTTTGTTCGACGGTTTTTCACCGTGTTAGCTGGGGTACCACTCTGACTGAACCTGCACACACAGCGCAACAAAAACCTCCAGGCTCTGCTGATCTGCCTGGGAAACCCTTAAAACCCCCATGGAGACCCAAACAACCGGAACCAAGCTGCATTTCAGGTCAGTTCTCTAAAAGCTCCTTTATAAAGAAAACCTGAAACTTTTTTCCACTTTTCTTGCGCTCACATCTCTGCTCTGCTTCTGATCAAACTCTGAAATCCACCTTTTAAAATCCGAACAGAATCTCATTTAATGCTGCAGGTTTCATAACTGCACCGTTTGTGGTGCAGGAGGATTTTTCTGCTCCTCTGAAGACGTTTCCAGCTCTCAGGTTTTTGTACGAGGCTGTAATACTGTGATGCACTGACGTTCGGGAAGCCGATCCAGCTCACCGTCTCTCCTAAAGGTCAGAACAAACATTCACTGCATTGATGCACATTTAGAATCAAACCTGAATGTTTTTACCTCCAGATGCATAAATGAGGTTTAATCTCTGAGCTGCAGAGACTCTGAAACTCGTTTCTCTGCAAATATGAGCAAAACGAACCGTTGGAGTCAGAAATGCTCCAAAAATCTGTTTGGTCCAAAAATAAATATTTTAAAATAGTTGGAATTAAAGTATCAGTGTGAAAATATTGATGTTAGACAAAATATATTTAATTGATTTGGATAAATCAATGAGTTGATAAACATCTGAAATTAATCTGAGAAAAATGTTGATTTGGTTTATTGGAATAACTGAGTCATTTCTAAAACGATCCACAGTTCAGATCAGAAACGTTTTGATATTAAACATAAACAATCTGATATTAAACATAAACAATCTGATATTAAACATAAACAATCTGATATTAAACATAAACATTATGATATTAAACATAAACAATCTGATATTAAACATAAAAATGTTGAATCGGCACTAAAACTGTAAATGTTTGATCTCATCCAGGAACAAAAACTTAAATCTGAAACCTAAAAAAAATACAGAATAATTTTAAACAATTTAGTTTCTAAAAAATAAAACAAAGACTTTTAGATGTAATAAAACGTAAAATGTAAACCAGGATTTGAGCATAAAGGCTCATCAGTGAGGAAATGATCTGAACGTTTATGTTCATATTTAATGTCTTTGTTCAGCCATGAAGAGGAAGAAACGATAAATACAAAGAAGGAAAACTGATTGGTTTTTATTCAGAATATTAATCTGAGATGAATCTTCATGGATATAAAATCCAGTTTGTCTATTAAATCATCAAAATCAGTTTTTAGTTTTTAATCATGAATCGTTTGTTTTTAATCTTATTAATGTTTCATCTTGATGCAAAACCAGAAAATTATCACCTGCAGTCTGAAATTCAACAAGGTGAAAAAATGATTTAAAATAAAAATGTAATATTAGGAAGATAAAAAAGTCAATCAATGCAGGATAACATAATTTAACACAATTATATCAAACCTTCCTATTGAGTTTTATTGTTGTTAATTTCAACTGAAGCTTTGATGCATTAAAACGAACATTTAGTCAGAAATATGAAGCATTACTTTAATATTTCTGATTGTAGTGAAATCTGCATCATGGAGCCAGAAAACGGTGAAAACGATGATTTGAATGTTTGGTGTATTAAATCAGTCGTTCTGTAATAAACTGGGTTTCCTGGCATTTTGTCCAAACCTGAAAATGATCAATTATTAAAGTTTATTTTAATAACTTTATTGAAATTCACTGCAGTGTTTTTAAGTCCAGTCTGAAGTTTTTGTGTTTAATGTTTGACCCGGTTCTGGTTCTTAACGTTTGACCCGGTTCTGGTTCTTAANGTTTGACCCGGTTCTGGTTCTTAACGTTTGACCCGGTTCTGGTTCTTAACGTTTGACCCGGTTCTGGTTCTTAATGTTTGACCCGGTTCTGGTTCCCTCAGAATCCTCCCCCGTCAGTCCAGATCTCTTCCTCCTCAGTCGCCTGCAGCGTGACGGTTCCTCCCCGGCCCGGTTGGGTCCAGAAGTCTGTCTGGCTGCAGGTTTCCGTCCCAGTGGAGGCGACATGGTTCTGGAAACGACGGTGGGTCGGGTCACGGTGAAAACCAGTCCAGCCCGCCTGTCGGCCGCCACCAAGACCTTCTATTACCCCGGATTCACCAACGGCACTGATAGGTATTTTCTCAAACCTACATAAAAAGAACCACAGAACGTATGTGAGTTTTCAGCCAAACTTCTGCAGAAGGAGAAGACACAGTGAACTGCTTCTCCAAGCCGCTCACCATGTTCTGAAAACCTTCAGTTTGTTTGTCACTTTATTAGCAAGAAGGGTGTGAAAGGAATGGAGGGGGGAAACCCTCATCCTGTCTTTACAGTAGGATGTGGATTCAGAAACAACGAGGGAGACACAGAAAGGTTTACAGCTCAGGAGGATCTGAGTCACCATCTGTAAACATGCCTGAGATTAAGGAAAATTTAATTGTGTCTCCAGTTTCAACAAATTTAAACACTAAACTTCTAAATAGAAAAACAACTAATAACATAAAATTACAAATGTAAGAATGATAACAACCATAATTCTAACAGCACCATCAGCTCCTGCAAGCTGGGCGAAGCATCCAGCGGCGGCGAAGCGTCCAGCGGCGGCGAAGCGTCCAGCGGCCAGAAAGCAGGTAAGAAACACCTGGAGGTTAAAGGTTAAAGTTCAGCTCAGGAGATTCTGGAGCTTTTTATCTCTGATGGTCATTTTCTCTCAAACAGGTGAAAAACCTGACAAGATTTATCCAGGCAAGTCAACACACACCTGAACACACACCTGAACACACACCTGAACACACACACATGTTTGTGTTGCTATCTTTGTGGGGACTTTCCATTGACTTCCATTCATTTCTACAGCCTAAACCTGACCTTTACCCTTTTCCTAACCCTAACCAACCAAAACTCAATTCATACCTTAGTCCTAACTCTGACCCCTGACCCAAAAACAGGGTTTCCCCTTGTGGGGACCAGGCTCCGGTCCCCACAACGTAGTATATGTCAGGAAAATCGTCCCCACAAGGTATTACAAACAAACGCACCTGAACACACACCTGAACACACACCACACACACACCTGTTCTCTCTCATGTTTCCTCTGGTTCTGATCCGTTTCCTGGTTCCGTCTGTAAATCCAGAGGAAGCCAAGCAGAACTTCTTCCTGCTGCTGATCAGCGGCGTCCGGCTGATCTTCGCCAAGGCCGTCGCCTTCAACACCATCCTGACCATCAGAACCTTGATCATGTGACCCATCTGGGCCGAACCGAACCGCAGGAAGCATCGCGGCAGATTTTATCCTCTTAATCTGGTGAAAAATAATCCAGGAGGAGAAATGGGAAGAAACTGGAGTCTAGAAGCTTAAAAATTAATTTTCACCCAAATAAAAAAACTAAATATTGAAAAAACCAAAACATGAACCAAACCTGGTTTTGGATTTCATCAACTTAAATGTATGAATTTTTATTAAACATAACACAAAACAGTTCAATTCAATGTTGTTTGATTTGACCAGAAACGTTTAACTTCATCATGATTTCATGTGTTCACAGGGATGAAACTGTGACAACATGAAGTTATAATCAGCTTTTTAACAATCGTTTTGACTGAATCCTTTATTCTCCTCCTAGTTTTTCTTTGTTTAGATGAATGACTTTAGCAGGTTTGTGATGGACGAGGCGTCCCTCACGGCGCGGCTCTCGGACCTCCTTTATTCTTTCCTTGATTTAATCCTGTTGAAACTCCAGCAGCGACTCTTTACCTCCATGTTCTTCATCGATTTTCTGAGTTGGGCCTGGAAGCCTCCACCCACCGCCCAGCCTGTCAGTTTGATCAGTTGGAACCACATTTGAACAGGAAGTGAAGCTGCAGATGAAATCAGCGAGAAACCAAACGGCAGCAGCTCCTCGTTTCACATCGACAGGAAACGGTTCAACTTCCTGCTGTTCAAACTTTATTCATGTTTTACTTCTACACAGCTTCAATAAAAATCTACACAAACTGCTTTGTTGTTTTATATTTCAATGAATAAAAATAAATTCATTTGTTAAACAGTTTTATTTTATAAAACACAGATAAACCAGAAACCTCCAAAAAAAACAATCCCAGGAACTTTAAACTTTTATATTCAGGTTAAAAATCTTGATCTGCTTTCAGATTATCCTACATTTCCTCACGACTGGATGAAAATTAAATTTTTAACTATCAAAAATAAGAGTAGCTGGAGAATCTCCCAAGGTCAGTCAGACACCTGAACTCAGATCAGCTTCATAGCACTCTGCTGAGCAGAGCAGATGCTGCCCCCTAGTGGACAGGAGGCAGAACCTGGGTGGGTGAAAATATTTTCAGAAAAGATCAAACATCTTTATTGGTTCCAGGTTTACAAGGTGATCCGACTATAAGGCGGTGAGACGCAGCTCCTCCCAACACATCAGCTGCGTCACATTCAGCACCATCAGAGACGGGTCGGTGTTTCAGAACCTCAAACGGGTCGCAGGAACCGGCTGGTCCAGAGAGGCTGTTCTGCTTTCAGACCCTCTGGGGGGAAAATGGCTGCCAGAGTGGAGCAACGGGAACAGAAACCAGGAGGAGGCTGGAGGAAAACGCTGCCGGGTTTGTTCCAGGTTCTGTTGGTACCGCTGATCGGCTGGTTCCCAGAGTCTGGAGCACAAACAGAACCAGGAGAGGCCAGAAAGGTCTGACCTGAGGTCACCATAAGGTCACCATCAGGTCACACTGAGGTCACCATCAGGTCACACCGAGGTCACCATAAGGTCACCATCAGGTCACACTGAGGTCACCATCAGGTCACACCGAGGTTCAGGTCTCAGGATGGGAAACAGGAATCACTTCTCCATATGAACCAGTTCTTCACCGCCCCGTTAGGTTCTGAACAGTTCCAAGATGGCGTCTCGCCTCAGACGCTCCAAAGTTTACTTGCATTTCAGTAACAAGACGGTTCCAGTTCCAGCTGCAACATGTGCAGAACTTCAATCACAATAAAAGGAGGAAAAACCTTCAGCAGACGTTTGACACCTGCAGGCCTCACAGGTAAACACAGGAGACGTAAAGTAGATGCTAGCAGCGATGAGAGAAAATCTAATTGTTCACTGAATTTAATGCAGATGGTTTTTCTTATTGGTAAATTCAGCAATTTATGGTCAAATCTTCTGAATTTACAGATTGTCTGTTGAAATACAGGCCAGGATGAGGCAGTACTGTGCCTCTCCTCTAGGGGTGCTCTATCACACTGAATGAAGCAGGCAAGTGCATGTCTGGCTTCATGTCGTGGCTAAGTGGTTGCTTGGCGACGGTGAAGAAGTGTTGGAGTGGTTGCTTGGCGACGGTGAAGAAGTGTTGGAGTGGTTGCTTAGCGACGGTGAAGGAACTTGCAGCTCAGCATCTTCTGTCCAGCCTCCTCCAGGTCCTGCTGGTTCCTGCCTTTCTGACTTCGGCTGACCGTCTGGACCAGAGGCCGGAGCCACAGGTTGGTCCAAACTTCGAGAGTTTCTACTTTATTTTATTGTCTAACTCGGCGCTCTGGCCTGGACACACTCAGATGGAAATTCAAAACATTTGTGAAGAAGTTTCTGTTGCTGTTTTAATAGTTCCAGGTGTAGATCCAGAACAAACCTCACTGGTTTCACCGTCAGAACGACAGACGACCCACATGCTGCCTTCCTGTGTGTCGTGTTGCTCTGGTGGTTCTGCTGCTCTGAACCTTCTGGGTCAGAGACCCGCTGAGCAGCTGCCGTTTCCTCTTTGCAGGAGTTTTTAGGCTGCAGGTGAAGTTTGGTTCAGAAACGGGTCACATCAGTTTCCTGCCTTTCAAAAGTCCTAAAGTTTCCATTCAGGACTTTTTATCTGCAGCAGAAAACAATAAAACTGATCCTGGTTCAGGATCCAGAACCTGAGCCGACCGCTGCTGGGTCGGCTCAGGTTCATAGAAACATCTCATTTATTAAGTGTTTATTAGATGAACCTTTCTGCAGATCATAGTTTTGTTTGGAAACTAAAGCCAGGATTTAACTTTCTGAATTTACGTTAATGTGATAGAAAACGTCTCCAGATGTCAGAACCGAACGGCTGAAACGTCTCAGCCTGCAGCTGGATGAGTGGATGAGATGCTTTCTGAAACTTACAGGTCGATTTTCTGCTGGGATAAATCCTGGAAGTTTCACAAAACTTTCCAGGTCCTTCAGGAAACTTTCCAGGTCCTTCAGGAAACTTTCCAGGTCCTTCAGGAAACTTTCCAGGTCCTTCAGGAAACTTTCCAGGTCCTTCTTGGCTGTTACTGTATTTAACATGGAGGTGCTTTCCAGGAGATGGATCAGTCCCTAAGGTCTCTTCTAAGTACTGAGGCAGCAACACGTCCGATCAGACGATGCTGGTCTGACGTGATCCTGTTCCTGTCGATTCATTTCCAGGCAGCGCCGGTTTAACAGAGCCAGAGACCAGATTAACAGAGCCTGAGACCAGATTAACGGAGCCTGAGACCAGATTAACGGAGCCTGAGACCAGATTAAC
>NW_006800405.1:406632-412192 GCF_000485575.1 Poecilia formosa
ACCAGATTAACGGAGGCAGAGCGTGGGACCAGTTTTCAGCCGGACAGGCTCACGGCTCGCTGGCGCCCCCATCAGTTCATCCTGGGACCGTTTGGACTTGAACGTGGCTCGGTGCCTCGATGTTCTGGATTCTCAGGAAGATGTGATGCAGGTCAGAATTTATTTTTATTTAAAATTGTATAAAAAGGTGAAGAAAAATGTAAATTTATAAACTGAAGTTTTGCACAGAATTTATGACTTTTGGGAAACTTGGTTCTGAAATTATTAACAAAATTTCAGACAAAAATATCCAAGTCCCAAAAATAAATCTAAAAATATAAATGAACAAACTGAAGATTTGGACAAATTGGATGTTTTCAGTCTTACCACAGGACGAGATTAGGAGCAGATAATCCAGATTATTGGCCTCTGAAGGTCGCAGCAGTTTTTGTCACTGTCTTTATTTCTGTGTGAATCAAGGAGCTGAAAAAATGTATTTTGGAAAAGGAACCAAACTGAGAGCAGAGATCGGTAAGAGGTCCTGATCGAAGCTGAACTTTCGCTCATTTCAGATTTAATGATTATTTTTCTCAGGTTTATAGATATTTGATGAACAGATTAGAAACAAAGAATAAAATTAAAGCAGAACTGAGAAAAGAGGATGATATGAAACGAGGCGGCAGGTTGAACACAGCAGCAGTTTGTGCCTCAGTCTGAGTCGATGTGTGAATCAGGGAGGAAACTACAGGATCCACTTTGGACCAGGAACCAAACTGTCTGTAGAACCAGGTGGGACCAGATTATTTAACGTCTGCAGAATTAATTTAGTCCTTGTTTTGTTCATTTTCTGAGTTTTTAACGCGTTAATAATGGAAACTAAACTATCAGCAGCAGAAGATGAAAATCTGATTTTCCAGTAATAAACATCATAATTATGATTAAAGTTGAGTTTAAATAAAACACGGAACCGGATCAGTTCTGGTTCAGTCGGTTCCCTCAGCACAGGAACCAAACTCTGCACTGAAGCTGGTGAGACAAACATTTCATCATTTCAGATTATTAATTATTAATTATTTTAGTTTCTGCAGATGATCGAAGCTTTTAATGAGACAAAAGCAGAAACTGATCAGCTGGATATAAAATCCATGTTTCATCGTTTTAATCAAAGTAATCAGAGCAGAAAAACCGAAAATCCAAAACATTTATGAATCATTACAAAATAAATCCAAAACATTTCGATGATTTAAATAAAATTCTAGTTGAAAAAAAAAAAAAATTCAAGAAGAATGAAAAAATTACCCTTTTTGGAACCCCCCCCCTCCGGTCGGAACCGGACCGGTTGTAGAACCGGACCGGTTCTGACTGAGACCTTCGCAGTTTGTCCATCTGGGTTCAGATCAGACCCAGTTTGGCATAAAAACCTGACAGACAGAGAGGAAAACAGCAGAATCCAGATGAAACCGCAGCTTCAGAACCGGGTTCAGAACCGGGTTCAGAACCGGGTTCAGAACCGTCAGCTCAGATCCCAGCTGGGCTCCACTGGTTCCCAGTCCGGACTGGTTTTTGCTGGGCCGTGCGTCTCGGTGGGACCGCTCAGGGTCGGTACAGAACCGTTTTCGGAGACGGAACCAGAGTGTTTGTTCAGAACCGGATTCAGAACCGGATTCAGAACCGTGAGTAAAACCAGCCCGTAAATGATTCTGTTATTCTGAGTTTGTTGATTTAAACCTGAAGTCGGTTTTTATAAATTTATCATCAGTTAAATGATCCAGCAGAAAACATTCATTATTTCTGCTCCAGGTTTTGAACTTTCCTGCGTTTCCAGACTTTTAGTCTCTGTCAGATTATTATTTACTGGATTCAAGTGAAAAACCAACAAAGTTTTTAATCTGATGAAGATTTTAATCTGATGAAGATTTTAATCTGATGAAGATTTTAATCTGATAAAGTTTTTAATCTGACGAAGTTTTTAATCTGATGAAGTTTTTAATCTGATGAAGTTTTTAATCTGATAAAGTTTTTAATCTGATAAAGTTTTTAATCTGATGAAGTTTTTAATCTGACGAAGTTTTTAATCTGATGAAGTTTTTAATCTGATGAAGTTTTTAATCTGACAAAGTTTTTAATCTGATGAAGTTTTTGCTGAGCTGAGAGTCGCAGTGCGACAGGAAACACAGAGAAGTTGAACTTTGGGTCTGGAGTTCGGCTCCTGGTTCAGAACGGTGAGAAAAACCTTTAAACAGAAATTCATCCAACCAGCAGAAACTAAACTGACAGATTTCAGGTTTTATTTAAATGATCAATAATCAGAAATGATCCAAACCTGGAGCACAAAATATTTAAATTGTTTTAGTTCATTTATAACTAAGTTATGAGGATTAAGAACCATCAGAACCACCACGGGTCGGTAGAACCCGTTAAATCAGACCCGATTCTGGTCCTGGTTCTGGTTCTGGTCCTAGTCCTGGTCCTGGTTCTGGTTCTGGTCTCAGTCACGGTGTGAAGGGAACCGCTGGCAGGCTGCTGTTTGCTGCAGGAACCCGACTCATCGTTGGTTCAGGTCGGTTCAGGTCCAAAATGACCCGATCCAGTTCTGATAACTCCTGGTTCTGGTTCAGGTTCTGGAACAAAACAACGGGTCAGATTCAGTTTAATGAATAAAAATAAATCAGAATATTAAAAATACAGAGAAATTCATCAAACTGCGGGAAGTTGAACCAGAACCAGGACCAGAACCAGGACCAGGACTAGAACCAGAACCAGGACTAGAACCAGGACCAGGACTAGAACCAGAACCAGGACCAGGACCAGAACCAGGACCAGGACTAGAACCAAAACCAGGACCAGGACTAGAACCAGAACCAGGACTAGAACCAGGACCAGAACCAGGACTAGAACCAGTACAGAACCAGAACCAGGACCAGAACCGGATCATCTTCAGGTTTCAGAAACAAGTTTTCAGATATTTAAAGTTTTTTTCCTTCCTCTGGAAAAATGTGGAGAAAAACAAAATATTTTCAGAAAAACTGAATTTTTCTGTGAATTTAGATTTTATGAAACTGAAATGATCAAAGTTCTGGAGCGTTTGGACCCGGTCCGTTTTTGTTCTGCTGTTTCCTGGTGTGTGAATTCTGGTTCTGCTTACGGGAAACTGCTGTTTGGACCCGGAACCCGACTCACCGTTCAGAACCGTAAGTTCTGTTCTGGACTCAGAACATTTTGATCCCATTATTTCAGGGACCGGTTCTGATCTGGGACCGGTTCTGATCTGGGACCGGTTCCGTTGCTTCAGAACCTCTGGATGGACTGAGTCACTCTGAGGCTCTTTGGGTTTAAAGACAAGAAAATAAATTTATTATTATCCAAACGGTTCTGGTCCTGGTCCTGGTTCTGGTTCTGGGTTTCGGGTCGGCCGTCTCTCACTGTGTGACAAGAGGAAACGACAAGATGATCTTTGCAGACGGAGTTCTGCTCCGAGTCCAACCGGGTCAGAACTTTATTTGAATTTCCAGTAAAATCAGCCGAGCTGGTTCTGGTCCTGGTTCTGGTCCTGGTTCTGGTTCTGGTCCTGGTTGTGGTTCTGGTCGGATGGACCGGGCTGCTCTGTCAGTCTGGTTCTGAACCCGATCAGAACCTGGGTTTGTTGGACCTATTTATGAGCAGAAACCGTTTTGCTGGTTCTGGTTCTGGTTCTGGTTCCGGACTGAGGTCCAGTTAAGGTTCTGGTTCTGACAGAATTTGGGTTTTCTGTCTGAAAAATGAACCGGTTCCGACTTTGTTCTCCTCTAGAACCTGCTGTCGGAACCGGCCCGTTTGAGCCCGCTTTGGGTTTTCAGCTTCTCTGATAGGCAGAACCAGAACCGACCCGGTCAGGTGGGAGAACTGGTTTGGGTTTCTGTGTGTGGTTCTGGTCGGGTCCGGTTTGGACCTGGAGCTAAACTCACTGTGAGGCAGTGAGAGTTCAGTTCACCAGGTTCTGTTGGCGGTTCTGGAGCAACATGGACAGTTTCAGAACCAGGAGAACCGGGCCTTTCATCTTGGAGTCGATTACATTCAGATTTTCTTTCCGGTTCTGAATCAGCTGCTGTTTGGACCGGAACCAGAGGCCCGGTTTGGCCCAGCAGTTTTTGTTCTGAAGCTTCTTGTTGTGTGAAATCTGGAGGCGCCGATAAAGTTCTGTTCGGTTCTGGAACCCAGCTGAGCGTCGGGTCCAGTGAGTCTCATCTGTCCATGCTCTAACAGAACCTCTGGACCGGGTCCAGGTTTAGCAGCAGGACCGGTTCTGATCCGGTTCCCGGTTCTGAAGCTTTAGATTCTGATGCTGCAGCAGAAACATTTTAATCTGAAAACGTTTTCAGATTAAAATTTAGATTTTATTTTAGGAAAATTCAGATAAAATTCCCAGAAAGTTTCATGAATGGCAAACCCAGTTTGGACCAGAACCAGTTTGACCAGAACCAGTTTGACCAGAACCAGTTTTGACCAGAACCAGTTTGGACCAGAACCAGTTTGACCAGAACCAGTTTGGACCAGAACCAGTTTGGACCAGTAAGTTCTGCTTCACCAGACTGGAAACAATCTGAACGTTTTTATCTGAATTAATCTAAATATGAAGCTGAAGTTTTATTGGAAATCGAGAAGAAAAGAAATTTAAACTAAAAAACAAAAAAAGTTCCAGTAAAAAATAAACCAGAAAAATCAAAGTAAAATTTTTAATCCTGGATTATTTAAACTATTTTATCTTAGATTAAAATCCTAATCTAATCTGGTCGTCGTGTTTCTGAGTTTCTGTCCTGAAGCTTCATGATGTGTGACAACTGGAGTGCAGAAGGTTCTGTTTGGACCCGGAACCAGTTTAACCATCAAAACCAGTAAGAGATCAGAAAACAGGAAGTTAAAGATTAAAATGAATCAAAAAATGATCAAAACGCTGAAATATTAAACAAAATGGTGAGAAATGAGAACAGAAGCCAGGAGGTTCTGGTTCTGGTCCTGGTTCTGGTCCTGGTTCTGGTTCAGAAACCAGGACCAGAAAATAGAAATGAACAAAAATCTGAATCTGTAAACTTTTAATCTGAATTAAATTCAGAATTTAATCTGGATTATTATGAATTTAATCTGACTGGCTGTGTGACGGACGGAGGCCTCCAGAAAACCATGTTTGGAACTGGAACCAGTTTAACCAGTGAAACCAGTAAGAGACGAAAAACCTTTAAAGAAAATAAAATCAGCTGAAGGATTAAAAACAATAAATTATGTTTTATTGTTGCCATAAATTTAAAGTTTAACTGTAAAAATAACGTAGAAATTAAATGTCTTTATTGTAAAATAATAATTTTAAATTTGATTTAATTTAATGAAATAAAAACATAAAACTTTTATTTTTATAAATGTTATGGAAACAATTTTACTGAAATATAATCAAAGTTTCAAACTATATTAAAGTTTTCGTCATGAATCTTCCTGCTGTGTGACTGGAGGAAACCAGAAGGTTCTGTTTGGACCTGGAACCAGTTTAACCATCAGAACCAGTAAGAGACGAAAACCAGTAAGATCAGCTGAAGGATTAAAGATCAGAAAT
>NW_006800405.1:412967-414386 GCF_000485575.1 Poecilia formosa
AAAGTTCTATAGAACTTTGACCCGGTTACAGAACCAGAACCAAACAACTGGACCTGGTTCTGTTCGGTTCCTCAGTTTAACTTTGGACCTGAATGTTTGGGCTGAACAGAATCAGAACCAGACTAATGGGTCACTGGTTCTGGAAATGACCCAGAGCTCCCAGTTCATCACCAGTAGAACCAGTGGAACCAGTTTAACCAGTAGAACCAGTGGAACCAGTTTAACCAGTAGAACCAGTGGAACCAGTTTAACCAGTAGAACCAGTAGAACCAGTAGAACCAGTTTAACCAGTTTAACCAGTAGAACCAGTGGAACCAGTTTAACCAGTAGAACCAGTAGAACCAATAGAACCAGTTTAACCAGTAGAACCAGTGGAACCAGTTTAACCAGTAGAACCAGTGGAGTGGTTTTTGGCCCATTGAGGCTCATTTGGGTCAGAACCTGCTGGTTCCTAAAGTTCTGGGTTTTTGGTCCGGGCCGCCAGGCTGTGTGACTGGAACCAGCCAGTACAAGATGTTCTTTGGACCCGGAACCAGTTTAACCATCGGAACCAGTAAGTTTGATCCAGTTTGGGTCGCATGAGTCTAATCAGAACCAGTTGTTCTGGTCAGCAGATCCTCAGGGTCCGATTCTGTGGTTCTGTTCAACTTAGTCTTTCAGAGTGATGGTTCTGGAGGTTCTGATGGTTCTGGAGGTTCTGATGGTTCTAGAGGATCATCAGAATTCTGTTCCTCAGGGTTTACTGACAAACCGGACTGGATCGGACTGGCTGGTTGTGTCTGAAGGTTCTGTTGGGTCTGGGCAATGCTGAATGAAGGTTCTGTTGGGTCCAACCCGGTTCGGGTTTTTGTTCTGACGGTTCTGACTGTGTGACGTACTCCTCTGGAGGGAACCGGGTTCTGTTCGGGTCCGGAACGATGCTGTCGGTGACCAGCAGTAAGTCCGGTTCTGTACAGATTACAATCCGGATCAGAACCGGTACCATTTAGGTTTGGACCTTCATGCTGTGTTGAAACCAGTGAGAACTCCAGTAAAACCAGTTTGTCTGTTCTGAGAGTAAAACTAATCAGGAGGTATTTTCTGGTTCTGGTTCTGGTTCTGGTTCTGGTTTGTGCTGAGGAGCTGCTTGCTGTGTGACTGATGGGAGGAAGGTTCTGTTTGGACCTGGAACCAGTTTAACCATCAGAACCAGTAAGAGACGAAAACCAGTAAAATCAGCTGAAGGATTCAGATCAGATCAGAAATTATTTCATTGTAGTAAATAAACCTGAAGTTCACTGTAAAATATTCACTAAAATCATTTTTCAGAACATTTTCAGAATTTTAAAATTTGTTTAAATTTCATCAAAAATGAAAAACCGTAAATATTAATGATAAAAATCTGATCATGTAGGAATAAAAGGTTTTAGTTTTCGTCAT
>NW_006800405.1:414396-415726 GCF_000485575.1 Poecilia formosa
TGACGTACTCCTCTGGAGGGAACCGGGTTCTGTTCGGGTCCGGAACGATGCTGTCGGTGACCAGCAGTAAGTCCGGTTCTGTACAGATTACAATCCGGATCAGAACCGGTACCATTTAGGTTTGGACCTTCATGCTGTTTTGAAACCAGCGAGAACTCCAGTAAAACCAGTAAAACCAGTTTGTTTGTTCTGAGAGTAAAACTAATCAGGAGATATGTTCTGGTTCTGGTTCCAGTTCTGGTTCCAGTTGCGGTTCTGGTTCTGGTTTCAGTTCTGGTTCTGGTTCTGGTTCTGGTTCCGGTTCTGGTTTGTGCTGAGGAGCTGCTTGCTGTGTGACTGATGGGAGGAAGATTCTGTTTGGACCTGGAACCAGTTTAACCATCAGAACCAGTAAGAGACGAAAACCAGTAAGATCAGCTGAAGGATTAAAGATCAGAAATAATTTTATTGTAGTAAATAAACACTGTAAAAAATATTCAGAATCAGTTAAAATTTAATAGAAATGAAAACCTGAGAATCATTTTAATAAATATTAAATTATTATTTACTGATAAAAATCTGATCATGTAGGAATAAAAAGTTTAGTTTTCGTCATGAATCTTCCTGATGTGCGACTGGAAGTTCTGATAAAATCATCTTTGGGACTGGAACCAGTTTAACCAGTGAAACCAGTAAGTTCTGATCCTAATAATTATAAATAATAATGTGAAATATTTCTGATTGTTTTAAAACTTAAACCTGAAGAATTTAATATTTTCAGATCAAATCAGAAACATTTAGATGAGAAAATAAAATATTTCAGTTTCCTGAGTTCAAACTTTCATCATTTTTAATAATCTGATGATGAAGAAAATAAACGGATGAAAATCAAACGATTCTGTTTTGAAGTGTTTGGATGAGAAAACTGGAGACCAGAGATTAAACTGGGAACCAGATTAAATATTAAATCCAGATTAAATATTAAAATCAGATTAAATATTAAAACCAGATTAAAACCAGATTAAACATTAAATCCAGATTAAATATTAAAACCAGAATAAATATTAAATCCAGATTAAAACCAGATTAAACATTAACACCAGATTAAATATTAAAATCAAATTAAATATTAAAACCACATTAAAACCAGATTAAATATTAAATCCAGATTAAATATTAAAACCAGATTAAAACCAGATTAAATATTAAAACCAGATTAAACATTAAATCCAGATTAAGTCCATCATTATAATAATAATTATTGTTATTAAAATGTCTGTAACGCTCCTCTGCTGCGTTCCGGATCAGAACCAGAACCTTTTCATCAAATCGTTTGATAAGATAAAGTTCT
>NW_006800405.1:416359-417738 GCF_000485575.1 Poecilia formosa
TGAGCATAAAAAGATAAAAACATGAATTTTGATAAAATTGTAATAATGGGGTAACTGGTTTCAGTACTGGGAGTTGTGCAGCTCCCAGTTCATGTACTGGTTCCTCCTGCTGTGTGACTAACAACCAGTATAAGATCTACTTTGGAACTGGGACCAGACTGGTGGTGGAAATCAGTAAGAAATATCATTTTTATAAACATCCTTCATATTTAATCATTTTAATATTTACAGTTAAATTATTAGAATCCAGAAATAAAAAAGTTAATTTTATTCATTTTATTCATTTACAATCTAAATAAATTTAACTTTTAATATTTACTGTCAACATATTTAACATAAATATGAACAGATTTAAACTGGTTAAACTGGAGCCTGGACCAGTTTAACCAGTTAAACCAGTTTAACCAGTAAGTGTTGCTTCTGAAAATAATATTTTAATTTCCTCACTAACATTAAAACATGAAAATTCAGAGGAAATAATTTCTGATTAAATTTCCAGCTCAGCTGGTTCTGTTCAGTCACTGAGCCGAACAGAACCAGGATCCGGTTCGATAAAATCAGATTTATTAAAAAATAAAATGTCTGAAATATTAAAATGATAAAGGAGCCAGAAATATAAAGTAGAAATGTAGAAACAGATCCGTAGTTTAGAAAATAAAAATTCAGATTTTATTTTATTAGACTGATGATGGAGAGTTTACTTTGAACTGGTTGTACTGGTTGAACTGGTTTATGCTGGGCAGCTTCATGCTGTGTGACTGGAACCAGTGTGAACAAGCTGCTGTTTGCCAGTGGAACCAGATTAACCATTGAAACCAGTAAGTAGCAAATTATAAATATTATTTTAATGAAAATTAAACTAAAAAATGGTAAAAACATAAAAACGTTTAATAGAGTAAAAAATTAACTGATAATTAAATATTAAACTGGTTTAAAGTCAAATTGATGTTTCTAATTTGCATCCTGAGGTCAGGAGGGTTTAGCTGGGTGAACTGGTTTGTACTGGTTGAACTGGGTGAACTGGGTTGAACTGGTTAAACTGGTTTACGTTGTGGAGCTTCATGCTGTGTGACTGGTGCAGACAGGAACAAGCTGCTGTTTGCCAGTGGAACCAGATTAACCAGTGAAACCAGTAAGTATTGATTAGATTTCACGTTAAACGTCCTTCAGATAGAAACCAGTTGGAACCAGTCAGACTGGTTCAAACTGGTTTCTGATGTAATAAAACGTCGGAAGGCGAGTTAATAAAATGACTTTAGTTTAATATTCAGGTTTACAGTGTAAAAACTAAATGGTTAATATGAACCGAACCAGTCTGGGACAGGGTGAACTGGGTGAACTGGGTGAACTGGGTGAACTGGGTGAACTGGGTGAACTGG
>NW_006800405.1:418428-423323 GCF_000485575.1 Poecilia formosa
ACAGATTATAAACATGTTTCCATTTTTTCTAAAGGGAATAAATTTTTTTCATTTTGTCAAGAATTTTAATTAAAATGTTAATTTTAGAATTTTAAAGTTTTTCTGCTTTAAAATTAAATATAAATATCTAAATTTATATTTAACTAGTAATTCAGATTTGATCAATTTCAGTTTTAAAACCAGATTTTCTGACCAAACAGGATCCAGTTTGAGCTGGAACCAGTTTAACCAGTAAAACCAGTTTAACCAGTAAAACCAGTTTAACCAGTGAAACCAGTTAGACAAGTTTAACCAGTTTAACCAGTGAAACCAGTTAGACAAGTTTAACCAGTTTAACCAGTGAAACCAGTTTAACCAGTGAGGTCTGACACCATTTATAACTTTAATATCAAAATGTTTAAAAATAAAATTACAACATGAAAAATGTTTAAACATGATGACGAGTTAAAAACTGAAAACCTTTTTATATAATTTATGATTTAAATTCAGCCTTTAATGTCCTGAAGCTGAAAAACTAAACTGTGGTTTATACTGGGTGAACTGGTTGGACTGGTTGGACTGGTTGGACTGGTTTATGTTGGGGTGTTTCATGATGTGTGACTGGTTCCAACCAGAGGAAGCTTCTGTTTGCAGCTGGAACCAGTTTAACCATTGAAACCAGTAAGTGTTGACTGTTGTCTCTATAAACAGAACCCTCAAGTTCTGTTCTGGGTCCGTTTGGTGCCGGTTCTGATTCAGTTGACAGAAAACTTTAAGAATTATTTAAAATGCAGTAAAAACAAAAAACGCTTGTTAATAAAAATCTGGAACCGGTCCGGTTCAGAACCGGTCCGGTTCTGCCCGGTTCTGGTCCAGTTCTTGAGCGGCCCGGTTCAGCCCGGTTCTTGACATCGGCTCTCTTGCTGTGTGAATTACGGAGGAGGAACCGGGAAGATGATCTTTGGTACCGGAACCAGTTTAACCATCCAAACCAGTAAGAACGTTTAACTGGGTTTAATAAGTTCAGAAACTTTCTGCTGATTTTTATTTTATTTCTCTGAATTTAATGAAACTAAAGATGATAAAATAATAATTACTAATAAAATAATCAGAAATAATCAGATCAAATTATTTTCAGATTATTTAAATGAAAAATTTTATAATTTTCCAGATAAAATTTCCTCCAAGTTTTAAACATTTGAGGTCCAACATGAAGCTGAACCAGAACCAGAACCAGAACCATCAGAACATTTTATGCTCAACAGGAAAAATATGAAAATTATAAAAAATGTTGATTGGAAAATAAATTCTGATTATTTTTATTTCAAACTGAGAACCAAAGTTCAGCAAATTAAAATAAAGGAAAAAACAAATTTAATAAATAAAACTAATAAAAATTATTCAGATCATAAAAATAATTTTTAACCAACAGTTAGAAAAGGTTCTGGTTCTGGTTCTGGTTCGGCCCGGTTTCTGCTCTGGAGGTTCTGGTTGTGTGAATGTTGGAGCTGCAAACCGGATCGTCTTCGGTTCTGGAACCAGACTGACCATCAGAACCAGTAAGAAACTGGAATAAACTTTAATAACATTTAAGTTTCACTGTAAAAATTTATTAAACTGGGTTAATTTTTTATGTTGATTTTAATAATCTATAATCCCAGCGATAATCTGTCAGTTTTAATCAGATTATTTAATAATCCGGCTCCTTCAGTGATTTTAATTTTCTCATAAATCTGTAAATAAATTTTCTTCTCTTCGTTTTAAATCTGCAGCCGTCAGAATATTAATCCCAGTATAAATTATGTCAGATTAAACTATTAATACTGTCAATAACAGTAATTTAATCCCAGCAGAACCTGAAACGGTTCTGTTGGTTCTGCCGGGTTTTTGTTCTGGAGGTTCTGGTTGTGTGAATTCTGGAGGAGCTTATAGGATCCTGTTTGGTACCGGAACCAGATTAACCATCCAAACCAGTAAGTTCTGACATTTAATCTGGAGAAGAACTGGGCTCAAACCAGAACCGGGTTCAGAACCGGGCTCAGAACCGGGTTCAGAACCGGGTTCAGAACCGGGCTCAGAATCGGGTTCAGAACCGGGCTCAGAACCGGGTTCAGAACCGGGTTCAGAACCATCGCCTGGTCCAGTTCTGAGAATCTGATCAACCATTGAAACGTCTAAAAATAAAAAAATTCTCCAAAATATGAAACTAAAATTTTTCTAAATTTGATTTTAATAAAAACTTTTAGAGAAAAAAATAAATTAAAAGTTTAATTAAATTTAAAATAGTTTGATTCTAAATAAAATGCTGATAACAGTGAGGTTCTGGTTCCGGCTCGGCCCAGTTAGTGTCATGGAGCTTCAGGCTGTGTGAATTCTGGCTATAAGATGTTCTTTGGTACCGGAACCAGTCTGACCATCAGAACCAGTAAGTTCTGATCAACATTATTTTATTGGACTTTATATGAATCTGGTTCTGATAATGTTTGGACCGGAACCAGAACTTCTGCTGATCAAACCTGATTATTGGCAGAAACTGTTAATCAGTTTAGATCAGTTATTTTATTTATAAACATTTTAAATGTTAAATATTAAATGTTTCATAATGAATCTTTAAATTTCAGATATTCATAATTTTAACTCCAAATTTTAAAAATCTATAGATCAATATTTATATTTGTTATATAGACATTAATTAACAATAATACTTATTGATGATTACTGATGAAACGGAGCGCGCTCAGTCCGCTCATCAGTTATGGATTATTGATGGATTATTGATCCAGATTGTGTCGTGACGTTTCACACAGTGTGAACACAAACAGGATCCAGTTTGGACCTGGAACCAGTTTAACCATTGAACCCAGTAAGTTCTGCTTTTAATTGTTCTTTTCAGAACCAGAACCGGATCCGGTTCCATGAAATAAAGATCAATACTGGATCATTTCTACATTTCAGGGAAAAAAATGAAAAATGTAAAAAATTATTTTAATAATTTCTCTTAAAAACTCAGAACCAGAACCGGTTCATCCATAGAACCCGGTTCTGGTTCTGGTACCAGAGTTTATCACCCGGACCGGTTCTGATGGTTCTGGTTCTGGAGCTTCATGCTGTGTGACTGACAGCAGTGGATTTAAGTTGATCTTTGGTTCTGGAACCAGTTTGACCATCGGAACCAGTAAGTTCTGATTCTGTTCAGTCATTACAGAGGAGGTCCGGTTGACCCAAAAGTTCTGGTTCTGAAACGATGAGAGGATTTTCTATGGGTCAGATCTGTTTTATGATCCGAATGAAACACAATCAGAACCAGAGGTTCTGCTTAGAAAAGGTTCTGTTCGGCTCACATTTGGACCCGGTTCTGAATTAACTGTAGAACCCGGTAAGTTCTGATCCGGATCTCTCTGGTTCTGGAGATGTGAATGTTTGGTCCGTTTCTCCTGAAACTCATCAGAACCTCGGCTGAAACGGGTCCAGAACCGGTTCTGAAAGACAAAATCAAAAACAAAAACAAATTTTTTTTAGTGAATAAAAAATATTTAATATTTATTCTGACCTTTCAAAGTAAAAGCCTTTCTTTAAGGATCAGAAATAATTTATTTTCCTGGGACAGGAGCGGTTCTGACCCGGTTCTGATCCGGTTGGTACCGGCTGGGTTTTGGTTCTGGAGCCTCAGGCTGTGTGAATGCTGGGCAGAAGCTGATCTTTGGTACCGGAACCAGTTTAACCATCGAACCCAGTAAGTTCTGTCCTCCGGCCCGTTTGGACCATTTGTAGATGCAGTTTGGTTCTGATGAAGTCGGTTTGGAGACGGAACCAAACCCGTTTGGTCTTACAACCAGAACCAGTCAGAAACTAAAACCTAAAAAACTAAAGAATCCAGAAGGTTCTGCCAGGCCCGGGCCGACCCGGTGGTCTGGTTCTGGTTCTGGTTCTGCAGATTAATGTCAGGGCGCTTCACGCTGTGTGAATTCTGGTGGAAACCAGTTCAGGATCCTGTTTGGTACCGGAACCAGGCTGAGCGTCCAGAACCGTAAGTTCTGCTGAACAAATGAAATAATTTAATGAGTTTCTGGTTCTGAAGCCGTTTGGACCCGGAACCAGAACCTTCTGGTCAGACCCGGTTCTGGACAGAAACTGAGATTTTAAATGATGAATTTATTAAAATCTTATTTCTTCTATAATTTTCGACTTTCTGCCTCATTAAATTCATTTGTTTAAATTAAAATTAAAACAAATTTTCCTTTTATTCAAATCAATGTTTCATATTGGTGGATGTTTCCAGCAGAACCAGGCCCGGTTCTGCTCGGCCCGGTTCTGCTCGGCCCGGTTCGGACCAGAAGCTTCATGTTGTTTGGATCAACTGAAGATGATCTTTGGTTCCGGAACCAGTTTGACCATCGAACCCAGTAAGTTCTGATTCTGACCCGTATCAGAATTATTTAATACTTATTGGTGATTACTGATGAAACGGAGCGCGCTCAGTTCGCTCATCAGTTATGGATTATTGATGGATTATTGATCCAGATTGTGTCATGACGTTTCACACAGTGTGAATTCAAACCAGAACAGGATCCTATTTGGTTCTGGAACCAGTTTGACCATCGAACCCAGTAAGTTCTGATTCTGACCCGTATCAGAATTATTTAATACTTATTGGTGATTACTGATGAACCGGAGCGCGCTCAGTTCGCTCATCAGTTATGGATTATTGATGGATTATTGATCCAGATTGTGTCATGACGTTTCACACAGTGTGAATTCAAACCAGAACAGGATCCTATTTGGTTCTGGAACCAGTTTGACCATCGAACCCAGTAAGTTCTGCTTTTCCTTTCAGAACCAGAACCGGATCCGGTTCTATGAAATGTGGATCAATTTTACATTTCAGAGAAAAAACTAAAAATGTTTTTAAATATTTT
>NW_006800406.1:0-23662 GCF_000485575.1 Poecilia formosa
TGAAGATAAACCAGCATCATTTACACTTATTACCATTTTTTGAGAAAAAAAAACATCAAGCCATCTGCTCCCAAGGAGACCTCAGGGTTCTTGAATAAAACTTTGCTACTTATACATATTGTCTTACATTAAATCAAGCTAAACTTCTCCTGTTGTAGGTCAACAGGGCAACTTTATTTATAATAACTAACTGGCACAATAGCAAGATTTATTTTCTTTTTTAAATTAAAAATTGTATACAGATCTCCTCAGTACATTTTAAACTGCCTTTATCTTCCCACCTGATGTCCTGAGATGACCTCTGGGACACAGAACTGGTCTCATTGGATAATGATGACTGAATAGTCCCAACTTATTCACTCTGGCTTGCAACTGAACAGATGAATGTGCTACCATCAGGCATCTGGAGACTGTTAACCTGAACCTGACTTATGGAGGTTCCCACATCGCTCTGATTTCAGTTCATTCTTCCATGATGTCACTCATACAAGGTGTTGCTTTCAAAAGGCTAAACAACATTAAATTATCTCCTGGGATTAGCTAAATTGCTTCAGTCACATACCTAAGTGTACAGACTTCAAAGAAAGAAAGATGATGCCTACAAAGAATATCTTTGTTAGCTTTAGTAATCCTGGCTGGCATAAAAAAAGAGGAAATGGTCTAATTTAATGTCACTGAGGGACAAAAAGGATATGCCTGTATGTAAATATCTGGTTTCAACTCAAACAGCTGCGCTTGTGTTTCTTTCACTGATTTTTGTCAACATCTTTCTTCATCCCACTTGGGGAGTCAGACAGGTGTTAGAGCAGTTAATCCTTCAGGCAGCATTACTGTGGATTATAGAGAGGCAACAGTGGATTCCCAAAATCAAATGATAAATGGGATTACTGCAGAGTTCAAGCTGCATCTTCGTTCTAAGCAGGACATTTGTTTAGACAGCCGCTGTAACGGTGTCCAGTTTGCATTTTAAAGAAATTCAACGGGCCGCTGAGTTGAGGCTGATGGACTGAGTTGTTCTTTACAGACGATGACATCTTCACAAACCAAACCCCCCATTTATGCTGACTTGTTCACATCTGTGTGTTGATACTTATAGGTTCTATGAAATATAGACGTGGATAAATGTATTTGTCCTCTTTTTACTCTTTGAAATAAATGCTCCTACAGAACATGATTCATACAAAACCAATCTAATCTGACTGACTTTAGTCTGTGATAGAGTTAACCATTACACCCATAGTGAAAGGAAATATCTTTGTTGTTGTTGTTTTCTACAAAGATGTTTTAAAATAGTATTGACAAATTTGTTGGTACCCTAAAGAAACTATTAGTGCTGCAGTTACATTCATGTTTCAAGTAGTGATGACCTGATAAATCAGCCCTGAATTCTTTAACCTTGGGCTGAGAAACTGACCTCATCTGCCTCCACAAAGGTCTGGAAGTCTGTAACCGCCAAATTTTGCTGTGAAATAAGTAGGTTGACTGATCGACCCGCCCAGAGTCACTACAGAGTTAACAAACTTCCACTAGGTACATTTGTATTACTGTGTGCACCATTCTGAGACCGGACTGGAGAAAGCAATGACTAGTTGTGTTTGAGGAGCTCAGAGAGATGATTCTAGATATCCATGTTAAAGGAAAGGGCAACAATATCATCTTCAAAGAGCTTCATGTTTCTGTGGTCAAAGCTGCCAACAGGAGAATCAGGAGAAAGCAGCCAAACTCTCAGGGTTATAGTGGGAAATGTAACCCTACATTGATCAGGTGGATAGTGTGGATGGTGGAAGAAGAGCCAAGAAAACCATCCAAAACTAACCAGGTTCCTCTTGGTTAAGAAGAGGATGAATAGGTTCCTCTCCTGCGAGAAAAACTAAATAAATACAGTCTGGAATTCATTTGAATGTGTGCTGATGGACTCCAAGGTCCCTCCAGTGGTCAGTCCCATCATCTCTATGAAATGAGATTTTGCAGTAAACCAGACCAACAGTGAGACACAGAAATCAAGTTGGGTTGGTTTGGGAGAGGTTTTGCTGTATCTGGTAAGGGGAACCTTTGATCTGAGCAGGGCCTAATTAAATCTCATCCAAGAGCCAAAACTATGTCCAGAGTCAGAAAGCTCAGTGTCAGTCACATATTATGACCCAAAAGCCACACACAGCTGAGAGCAGCCAGGAAGGGCTAAGAATGAATCATTACAGAACAGTCTGTTCTCTGCGATCTGCCCGGATCTGAATACTACTGCACATCTACAGCACGGTCTGGAGCTCCAGTCCTCACAGACGGCTGCATCCCTGGTGCCTTGCACCTAAATAAATGGGCTGAATCATCAGCATAAAGTCCTGATATTGGCCTAATTATTTGGTTCAGGTGTGTCAAAGCAGAGATGTGTAAATGTTACAGCACAGGAAGCTGGAGGGCCTTAAACTGTGGGAAAACCTAAAAACCTAAAAACCAGTCAGATGATTGAATAACGTGCTGTTGTACAGTTACGTCTCCACGCTGTGGTAAAGGCCAGGGAGGCGGGCACTGTTGCTACATCCGCCTCTCTGTCAGACTGGATTCACTGCAGGTGTCTCCGCTCCACTGCATACTCCAGAGCAACAGAGTTGGTCAAATATGCTACATAAAATATTTTACTGAATCAATTAAAAGTGAGGGTCTGATCTGTGTTGCAAATCAAACAATAATTGTTTGTATGTTTGCATGACCACTCCTACTGACCACTAAAAGCCTTTTTTCCAGTCAGCACACACACAAAGTCACACACCAATGAGCAGATCTGTAGGCAACTAGGGGCACATCGACATCTGATGGAAGTAGATAAGAGCTACTCTTTGAGCTGATCGACCCAGTAGAAACATCTGTCCATGTCAAAGAAGCTACAAAAACCAGAATACATGTCATAGTCCCACAGACAAAAAGTGTCACTTATTTTCTTTCTGCACTGCTCTGAGCTGCAACCTGGTTGTGAGGAGCCAGATTGTCTCCTCAGCCCAACAGCTGATCTGCAGCAGCATGTTGGTCTGCTGCTGACAGCCTTTATCTGCTGGTTCATGGAGATGTTTGAGAGAGCAGAGGTGCCAGCGACTGGGACCCGTTCCATCCATCTCTGCTTCCTCTGAGTTCATGCAACCAGGTCATTCATCATGCTGAATAAACACAAACATGCATTAGGGTGGACTTTTAGAGCTGGACTACAGTCTTTCACAGAGCCACTGCCGGTCATCTCTGTTACACACCCAGAGTAGGATTAGAGGATAAACCAAATTAAGTGGCTGGATTCCAATCCTAATCTGGATTTATTGTGATATGAAAGATTAGACTTTCTCTGTTTAGAGATCTTGCTCTGGTAGAGAGAAGGGAGAGGGTGCAGTTCCCTCTTCCCATTCCTTACAAGTAACACAAACGGACTTAGACACTTGGATGAGTTGCATTTCGGATGCGCAGCAGCTGGCGCAGGCAGAGCTGAGCGATGCTTCAACTCGTCAGAGTTCAGTGTGAATGGAGAGGAGGAGGCAGGCCAGGATAGGTGGGCGAGAGCACATATGTCACAGTGTGGGCTCAATGGATGTCATTCATCCTGAGCGTGACCCGTGACATCAAAAAGGCCAGGCAGCATATTCCTCCGAGAGGCTGCGCACACACACGCATATTGTTCTTTAGTCATGGATGGTTGAGGATTTCTGTCAGTGAATCTGGCCAGTGATCGCACATTAGCTGTGTTTTCATTACAAATGTGCACAAAACTTGGTCCATATTCCATTAATGTAAAAAAAACCACAATAACGCAATTTCTGTTTCAACTAAATATCAATTAAAATTACAAATGAATAAGTTCACACATCAAGTCATAAAAAAAAAAAAAACAGATCCGCACCATGATCCATCCTACCACTTCCTGTCTTCTTCATGTTTTCTGCCAGTAATATCATCCGGTTGATCACATGACTTGTGATGTGAAAAAGTGTTTCCATTGTAGTTTTGCACAACACACTAATTTCAATACAGTCAAAAAACCACCTCATCCTAGAGCAAAAAATTTTTTGAAATAAGTGTTTCCATTATGCAAATGTATTTTTGTAACTCATATTTACATAATTCTATGGTTAATGGAAAAGCAGAAAATCTTTTTTCACACAATTCTTTTAAACTGGCTCTACAGCCGCAACTATTATTTTAGTAATCGATTATTTTATTAACTATACTGACAATTGATCAATTAATCAGGTAAAAAAACTGCCACATTCTGCCAGTTAACCACTTTTTAAATATTGATAAATAAAAAATACTTTAAAATACAAACAATTCAATTCCTCTGTTACTGCAAAAGAATGCAGTAACAGCATTCGTTTAGAGAGCGCTTGATCATTTGTAGCAAAACATGCATCTGCTGATAAGGAATACTTCCATTATCAACATATGAAGCTCAGCCCTTTCTGCTTAGCTTAACATCAATACATAATAGGGCTGATCTGATATTTTTTTTATTAATAATTTGATAGCAAAAGGTGCTTAGTGTGAAATTTCTTTTTACTGAGCTTAAACCAGATAAAGCTGAAACTGCCACTTGAGGAGTTTTGGGTAGAACATATTTGCAGAAAAAGCAGCATTCAGTTTTAATGCTCCACTAAACTGGAACAAACTTCCAGAAAACTGCAGAAGAGCCAAAACACAGAGTTCCTCTAAATCACGGCTAAAAATGAACCTGTTTATGCCTTTAATTCATAAAAACCAGAACATGGATCAACATATTTGATGTACATTTGCTACATTATTTCGATGATGGCATATAACAAAACAGGGGAAAAAATACAAATTTTAGATTCTCCCTTTGAGTAAGATTAATCTAAACACATTTGAGTCATTGTCCAAAACAACAGGGCTCATACGAGGATACAAACGGAGCATGGGGAGCAGCTAATACTCAGTCCCATCTGCCTCAGTAGTCAAGGGGCAGGAAATGATGTCATACTGCAAGTGAACGAGTTCCAGCTGCAAGCGAGGCTGGGACTGGAATCCAGCTTGTTAAAAGACGACAAACCCTCCGCAGACTTCCTCTTTCTTCCACGGATGCTGCTCAGGTCAGGACGGGTCGTTGGACTTACTGACCTTCAGATGTAACAAAAACTCCCAGAGCATCTCTGAACGTAGCATCAGAAGGATCTGAACGCCACTCTGATGTTTGCTGTGTGTCTGTTATGTGTTTACACCTGTTCAGACAGCAGCACACTGGAAGCCATTTTAGCATCAAACAGCAGCATATAGAAGGGAACGAATCATTTCAATGTATTTCTTTGTGTTGAATTGAAAAAAAAAAAGTGTAAATATCACCAATTAAATTTTTCAATGTAAAGTGTAAAATATAAAACCCTTTTTCACATTTTAACACGTTAAAGCAAAAATAACATTTCCGATCATGTCAGTTTTGTTTTTAATTTACAATAATGATGAATCAGATTCGTATTACTTTTTCACCATAAATGGCTGCTCCCATGTCTGTGGCTGGAACAAGAGGCAGAATGCTAAGACTTGATAGAAAAAGGAAATCAGTCACATTTCTGTTTGAACCTTCATCTAGGTTCTAACAGAAATGTTACATAATGAGACACTTCAAAGCCATTAGGCCACTGTTTTCTCCCTGCACTGTCACTGTACAAATCATATTTGCACACTTCAGCTGCCATGGAGGCAGACGAAATGCTTCTGACCCAGTGACAGAGTCCCATCCTTTCATGAGAAACACAGACGGACGACGGAAACATTTCTATCTGAAGGACAAACATCAACCTGGTTATGGCTCCCTTGGAGTTTCCTCACATCGATTGTTCACAAGCGTCCAACAAAAAACATGCATTTGGAATTGAGCACAGACTTTTATCACCTTCTGCATTATAGCATGTTTACACAGAGGAGGTCTACTGTGTAATGAGGGGATATCTGCAGCTTACCATGGTCAGCGTCATGCGGTCTATCTCATGTTTGTCTTTGGTCTTGTGCTGTCTGAAGGGGCTGTGCCTGAAGACGACAGAGAGGAGAAGCTGATGTCACCAGGTGGAGACGAGTAGAAACGGGAAGGAGGAGCGGAAGCGACTAGGAAAGGGTGAAGATGGTTGAGGGTGAACAAAACAGCTGCACGCACACACACATACACGCACACAAAAACAAAAACAAAAAAACACCGCCAACTCAGCTTCTTTTTAAAACATGTCACGCTCCGGCCCCCTTAGTTAAAATTTAAAACTGTGCTCAGAAAACTTCCAGCCCAATAATTCAGAAATGGTAATTTGAAGTGACCCAGATTTGACTGAGTCTAATTAGGATGCGGAGGAGGAGACGGTTCACATCCTGGAAGAAAACTTCACCATCACTCCGTCACTCTGTCACAGCTCTCTTTTGTTGCACTACTTTTGTTTTGCTGACTAATCAGAAGCATAAGAATTATTGTAATCAACTTTAATGGCTTAGAAACTTATTTTATGACAAAAAAATAAAGGTATATTCCCTGGATTTTTTGCAGCGACACAGAATGATCAACTTATTTTATTGTCCAGATGAAGCTGTGAAAGTCCTGAAATCACCATAAATGTAAGCAATAAAAGAGTCACCCTGTGCTTAAAACCATTGTCTTCTTGTGTTGCCAACGATTACTGCTAAATGAAAGAGTGGAGTAATCATTGCTTAGTAACTGTTAGTTTTCCATAAAATTTGGTGAATTACAGTAAGTTCATGATTTAGCTCAAGGGATAATAGTTGTTTTTTTTTTCATGGTTTGGTTATCTTTGCCTGATATTACAATGTGTTTGATAATGTTAAATAGTGACAAAAAGCAAAAGCAGCATAAAATGGAGTAGATACTTTTACTTACTGCAAACTCCAAAGTTTGAAGTATTGACTGTGTCCTTTACATTCATATTCTAATAATGAGTCCTGTAGATAAAAACTATATTTTCCCCTCATACTGGAAACAGTCAGCTTCTCTCTCAGTCACACACACAAACACTTCTTCTTTAAGGACGTGGATCCAAACATCAATGGAAAGACACCTCTCTCTCTCCCACACACACACACACACACACACACACACACACGCACACACACACACACCCTTTACCTGGATTTCGGCCTGCTGGGACCAGACCTCTGGCATTTACACACTCTAGATCAAACACACGCACACACTTGCTCTCATACACAAACAAGATCAAACACACACCAAACAGAAGGCGGGCGGGTGAGAGGAACTCGGAGAGAAGGGGAAGTGAGCAGATTCAAAGAGGCTCGCACAGAGAGCCAGAAGAGGTTTCAAAGCGGACAGGACGTCAGGATGCGGAGGGAGTGGAGAGCACAGAAGAGGAGGAAGAGGAGGAAGAGGAGAGCAGCGAGGAAAGCTGGAGCTTTTTACCCTCTGAGGAGTTTGAAGAGCATGCAGCCTAAAGAGAACCAGTCTGCGCTGCTGTCGTACGCCGTTCCCTTCTGAAGGACCTCTGGAGCCATGTAGCCATGAGTCCCACTGTGACACACACACACACACACACACCCACACACAGCGAGTTGGAGTTACACATTGGTGATTTACAGAGCAAGACAACCAAACAGGAGAGTGGAAAAACGTGACCGGATGTAAAACATTTCCAACAAATTGGTTTGAAAGGAAATGATTTAAACTCATTAGCTGCTTCTACAAGAACAGAAACGTCAATGGCAGTGAGATATCTGCTATACATGCAAGTCCAACTGATGCTGTACAGAAATCAGCAGCTTGTTTTTATTTTTATTTGTGTCAATGCTTTAAAACACATTCCTAAAAATGTTGGATTCTTTTGCTGCTGCCTGAATTTCTGCAGATTGCAAGATGGAGTCGGTTTATCTCCAGAAAATATTAGTCACATCATCCCTGCAGGCGCATTTCATAATGAGTCTGACGAATAAACAACAGTTGCTGTTAGTGAATGATGCTCATAAAGCTGGCTGGGATTTCTGGACTTTCTGATACTGCAGACCAGACGTCACAGTCTTCTCATCTCCAAAACCCAAAATTATTCCAAATAAAGGTCGTGGGTGGAAACAGGTGGTCTGTTTCTTAAACGCACTTCTGACTTGTTTGAAAAAATGTTTTATTTCTATCAAAAATACAGACAAAATTATGTCTAGGACATTTTTATTAACTTGATGTAAATTAAAGTTAACTTAATTTGATCTTCCAAGTTCAAAAAGTGGTCAAAAAAAATATTTTAACACACTTCCCCTCATCACACCGGACATTTGACAAACAAAAATGTCCGTTGACACAACTACAGTGTGTTCCTAATTTCTTAAAATAATAGGAGGGTGTAAAAGTTACCAAAGTAATCATAATTCCAAGTACAAAAATGAACTACAGATTTTGGTTCAAAAATAACTCAAGTGTATTCTAACTGTCTAAAGAAGAAAACTGAACTGGCAGAAGTTATGATTTATAAAAATTCAACATAAATGGCCAGAACACCAGACATGTACACATTGTTCCAAGAAGCATTTATAAAACCGAAGGTGGTGTTTACAGCAGACAGAAGTGTTTACAAATCCAGTTTAAAGCAGTGAAATGATCTGCATTTTATCACTCAATTCATTTTTAATTCAAATCTTTATGGGTCATTTCTCTTAAATAAAGCAGACTAAATTATCCCCCTGATCACAAAGAACTGTCAGGTCAAACATTAAAAAAAAAAACATTTTCCATATTTAGTACATTTTTCTTAAATATATAATTATTCCTCCATGTAGAAAAAACAAACAAACTAGCTGCTGAGATCTTGAATATAAGCAGAGATCAGTATCAGGCAATAAAAACTAAAGAATCGTCACATCTTTGATGCT
This sequence comes from Poecilia formosa, assembly GCF_000485575.1. Classification (NCBI taxonomy): domain Eukaryota; kingdom Metazoa; phylum Chordata; class Actinopteri; order Cyprinodontiformes; family Poeciliidae; genus Poecilia; species Poecilia formosa. The sequence continues at coordinate 8,857 of NW_006800406.1, forward strand.
CTGCTCTATGAAATGAGTGAAGCCGCAATTTTATAACCACCAAAGCAACAAAGCCGCAGATAAAACGTCTCTTATCGACGTTCTTCCTCCTGAGAAATAAACGTTTGTAAGTGTGAGGCACTTGCACTTACACGCTAGCGTGGGGCTTCTTCTTGGAGAAGTCGCAGGCCAGGCCGAGGTCTGAGATCCGAACGTGGCCGTGTTCGTCCAAAAGGATGTTGGCCGGCTGACGGAGGACGACAACAAGCAGAGGTTACCACTTCACATTCTGAGCAGACGCAGACAGCAGAAGACGGCCTCCTGTCCTGGTTACCTTCTGTGACTCTCTCGCTCTGTTTCGCTCTGTTTCGCTCTGCAGCGCTCGGCGTTGACGTAGTATTCGCATTGCACTCGACTGTTTATAGAAGCTCTGAAAATGTTCCCTGAACCCCTGCAAAATCTTGGCTATTGTTATGGCAACCCGTCCAAACAACAGAACCAGAGCTGAAACAGGGGAAAGGCTGAAAACAAGGATTTTTATGTGGGTGGGTGTAGTTAAAGCTCGATGTTCTGCTCTATGCAGTGGCAGCAGGTAGGGGAGATCCCTGACAGACACTCTTTATTCATACTTTTTTTTCCCCTTCTATTAATGTAATTTAGGCAAGATAAAAAGCGTTACGTCAGCGGTCGTGGTTCATCCTGTAACATGATATTAAAAATGTACCAGGCAGTGTTGGAAATTAAATGAAACTCAGAGAGCAATGACTAGATTTGAATTATTAAAACATCTGATTGGCAGTAAAGGGAAACGCTGACAGCCCCATAGAGCGCCCCCTGTGGCCTGCTTGGAGGTGGTTATTCAGTGTGGAACAACCTGCCCCCCTCCCCTCTTGCATGTGGGGGCACTGCAACATGAACTACTTTAAGAAATGACATGAAAACGTCTGAAGAAAATACTGAGCACAACTTCCTTCTTCATGAAATGTAAACAAAAATGGAGCGGCGTCAGAGCTTAGCGATTGGAGTATTTCTCTTTTGTCTTTAGTGAAAGGCCATGTGCCATTTCTCTAACAAGTTTGTTTTGGTTGCATTTACCCAGAATGCCCTGCGCTGTAGTGCACCTCCTGCTTTTGGAGCACTCTCCGGTTCACTTGGTGTTCACATATGCATTTGAACCAAGTCAGAGTTCACTCCAACCAATGCATCGGCATTGCAGCCGATGTAATTTACAAAACTTTAACGATAAAAACTGAAGTATTGCCTCGTTTGTTCACAGAACTTGGAGATATTCATAACACTTAAATAGGAAACCATAGTTTGCTACATTTTATACCATGTCTCCTACAGCAATTACATAAAATTATATTGTCCAATATAAAAAGAAATTTGCTTTCATGCATCTCAACAGAAAATAAACTTTTTAGATTTATATCTAGGGAGTATACATACTTTATTGGCAATTTTCTCAGCTTTAATTTAAGAACAGAAATATAAATATATAGACAGAATAGTAAGCAAAAAATAGGCTTACGAACATTGATGTGAAATTAATTCACATCCCACATTAGAACCGTCACTAGCTATAGCGGCTAATCGGTGTTGTCCTATCTGGTAACGTATATCGATGCGCTAAATGCTACTTTGCATTTCAGGATCAGCGGCTCACCTTGAGGTCTCTGTAGACGACGAAGCGGTTGTGCATGTGCTCCAGGCCCAGGATGATTTCAGCAGCATAGAACCGCATCTCTTTCTCACTAAACACACCGTGCTGGGAGAGGTGGTAGTGCAGGTCGCCCCCTGAACACACAGGAACACACAAAGTGTATCATAACACTGACAACGATGTGCTCTAAGTATCGTCTGAAGGGTGAAGATTGTTGAGGGAGGGAATGAGCCCATCAACCAGAGTCGGGTTGTGCGATCCAGTCGGCCCGTCTGAGGATGAAGCCTCAGAGTTTTGATCTGGGATGATGAGTCAGAGGTCAGCCTACCGTTCATGAGGTCCAGGATGAAGCAGAGCTTGTCGGGGGTGTGGAAGGCATACGTCATACACACGATGAATGGGCAGTCCTGGAAGGAAGACAGACACATCATCATCATCATCATCATCATCATCAATAAGTTTAAACTTGTTTTCATTCAGTGATGTTGTTACATCTTTGATTCAAATTCATTTCCTGATGATCCCTCTGTCTCTGGTCTGAGTCACCATGGCGATAGATATGGTGACTCAGACCAGCACTGACCTTCCATCCATCCTGGACTTTTACAGGTCAGTGAACGCACCACTGACATCTCTGCAGACCCCACACATCCTACACACAAACTGTTCAGACATTTACCTTCAAGCTTCCCTCAGCCTCACTTTCTGATAAAAACAATAAACATCTTCCAGGTACTCTTCAGTGAAACCAAAGTTACCGTTCCAGTCTGTGTACAAACACTCAAACACACACGTACACACACTCGGCCAGCGAAGCAGATTCTCATTGTAAATGCAGCAGCAGTTATGTGTAATCTGTAAACTTACAGAGTAAAAAGAGAAAATCTGGGGACCTTTTACTTGCTTCGTTTTTCATTGTATTTCATTTCCATTTAGAATCAATGAAGAATGAATGAATGAATGAATGAATGAATGAATGAATGAATGAATGAATGAAGAGAATAAGACTGTGTGTAGATAAGGTGGCCAGAGTGTGTGTTATCAGCTCAGTGCTCTTTCTGAAAGTGTCTTGACCCTGACTATTAGATTTATCAAAAACCTTAAGACTATTGTTCCCTGAACAGTTGCTCAGAAAAGTATTCACACCCTCCTACAGGCTGGTTCTGGTTGGCTGCTTACAGCACCTGTACAGATTTGGCGCCAACAGGCTTCCTGTCTGATTCTGCACCGCTGTTCATACTGGGTGGTTAAATAAATAACTGTTCTGAGTTATTCACTGTATTAAAACAAACACAGTAACACTTCAAATCAAAGTTATTTTCTGACTCGTGCAGAAACAAAGCTATTCACTAGCTTTAGTGTTTAGCCTAAACGATGTCAACACAATGAAACATCAAACGCCTCCTTGGCAGGAAGGGATTCGTTTCATTCTTCACTGTAAATATTAGTTTTGATAGTAGAAGGACACACAGCCTGCCGCTGCAACGCTCAGACTTCCAGGTTGACAGAGTGCATTCTACCACCAGGGAGTACAGCTGGTTACATTACCATTCACTGTCATAATGCATCACTCTTTTTATTACAGACAAGAGAGTCTGACTGTAAAAACTGATTAGCTGTTGTTGCATTCGACAGCAGCAATAATAATCCAGCTTATAGAACCTAATGATGTCCTGGAATTAACTGCACTGATTGCTTTTTAGCTAAAAAGTCACAAGATATTTCTGATAAAAAGTTTTTGTTCTAGGATGAGGTGGTCTTTCAGCTATATTGAAATTAGGGTATTTCGCAAAAAAACCGCAATGGAAACAATATTTTTGGATGTTACTACTGGTGGAAAAGACAAAGAAGACGACAACAGGAAGTAGTAGGAAGACAATGGTGCAGTATTTTTTTAACAAACGTATTTTGTGGGATTTTAATTGGATTTCTTATTTTACGGAAACAACCAATTGCAAAATTGTGTCTTTTCAACATTAGTGGAATATTCACAACATTTTGTGCACATTTGTAATTGAAATGCAGTTACTGGCTGATTTTCATACCTTTCTGGAGGAAGCTAAGGTCAGTGAATTGGTTTCACTTGTAAGTATTAGCTAATCTCCCAAAGTAAAGATAATCTGGGCCGATTTATCAGCCAACCGATTTATCTGTTGACTCTTAGTTTATTCTAGTTTTGTTTGTGACCACAATGTTCAACAACTCCAAAATAAAATGGCCACACAACAGGGGTGTGAGATGGCTGTCGCCATTTTTAATTTTCCAAGAGCGTTCACACCTATACTTAATGCTGATCAGTAGATCTCATCTGACCCAAAACTGAGGGTTACTACCAGGTCAGAATTGTACAACAAAACCACTATTCCCCCCTTTAAACAGTTGCTCATGTTGGGTAAATCTGATGCCAGCTGTGTGCTACTGGGGTGGTCTGAGCATCTGTCAGAACCTCTGACATGTAGATCTGTGAATAAGAAAGCTCCCATCAAGCAGCTGGTGTGAAGCCTTTTCACAGGACGGACGTCTGTGAGAAACCGGAGTGTTAAATTATGACTTAGATGACATGTGTTAAAAAGCGCACAACTGACGGACATCAGAGATGAAATGTCAGGTGAGAGGTGGTAACACTCTGAATCGGGTGTGTTTAAAAACCTAACCAACCCACAGGAACTTGAGATAGTGGGGCAATAATTAGTTTCAAACGACTAAAGCTTAAAGAAAAGCCATCTGGAGTCGACACTCACCCCTGTGCTGACTAGCGACAGCATGATTCTCTCGTTGAGCGCCAGAGTCTCGCCCTGCTTCATTTTGATCCTCTTCTTGTCCAAGCACTTCATGGCGTACCTGGAATCCAGAGAACGTCGCAGGCATTACAACAAAGCGGGTGACGCGGCCGGGTTTCTAACTATTTCAGCTGTTTTGCTCACATCTTCCCCGTGTCGGCCTTTCTGCAGCCGTACACCTCCCCGAAGCCGCCCCTGCCGATGATCCGATGCACGCTGAAGTCGTTCATGGTCAGCTGAGGGAGAACAGACAGAGAACAGCAACCTTTTATTTGTTTTTGTTTTTTTTATTCTAATGTTTTGAAAGAACATATAAAACTAAAATTCAGACACCAGTGTGTTATTGAAAACAAGCCATAATGACCATTTCTTTGCTGCAGGAGAGTAAAAACAATCCGAAACTAGAGCTGGACCCATCAGATATTGATATCTGGACCACTCCTGATATTGAAAACATTCCAGATCGGATATTGGTGACAATTTACCCCATCTATAAGGACAGATCTATTCAGTCTAATTTCAGGTCTTGAGACCCATTTCTGGATAGTTTGCTCATTTCTGTTAAGATGAAGGAAAGTGAGGAATTCCAGCTTGGATGTGTCAAAAAAAAAAAAAACACTAAATCAATTATTACTAGTGGTGGTGGGACTCAATTAGCATTATTAATCAAGCTAATTGTAAGGTCTGCAGTTAAGTAATTGCACTTTATTCAAAAACTAAATGCATTTTCACAAAATAAGCAACATTTTCATTTCAGAAACCCCCTTTGCTGTTAAATTATGAATGAAAACATGCGAGCTCAACAACAACATTGTTTTTAATCAAATCTATTCAGGCTAATTCTATGCTTTGGGCTCTGAGCGACATCATTCTTTAGTAATTATTTTACATTATTTAGAAATCCTAACTGGACTTTCTAAACCATTTGAAAGAAGGTTTGTTGCAGTTTGTTTATTACATGTTTAACCAACTAGTCAACCTACTGATTCTGTGTTTCACATCGGCTGTTCTATTCCTAAAAGCCCGAACTGAACAAATTAAACCTGTGAAGCCATTGGTGAATCTAAGTGTGCTGCACTGGTGCAGAGTTAAAAAATTAATTTGTAATTTAGTCCAGAAATGTCTGTGTTTTAGAAAAAAGAAATGCTTTTCGTCAATTGAGTTGTTTTTCTGGATCGGCATCGACTGATACTAAACCTCAGATATCGGTATTGGAAATGAAAAAAGCAGACTGGCGAATCCCCAGCAGAAACAACAGGAAGAATTACCAATGCATTAGGAGGAAGTTCATAAATTCATAACAAATTATTGGGTCATTTTATAATCATAGCTGAAATGAGTTCATAGTTTTTGCTTTATACTTTTAGTTTCTGCTTAGGCTTGAGCTTCACATAACCACAAACGCTTTCTGGCAACTACACAGCTTTGACAAAAAACCAAAGTTTTCTATAAGTTTAGAAGTTCAGCTTAAGAGCTTTTGAACATACAATCACAAATATTGGCATTCCATGTCATTATTTAGCCAGCCATGCAGGTCTAAATACAACGTTTTTTTTTGCTTTGCATTTGCATACTGCTTCCTTTACTTTATCCTGAATACATGACTAAGACATAAAGTAAAAAAGAATAGAGTAATAAAGTGAATATGGCGGTGGCAGCATCATGCAGTGGCTGCTTTTCTTCAGCTTAGACAGGGAAGCTGCTCAGACATAATGAGCTAGTTTATGAAGAAGAATGAAAGCTTCAGTCTCTAGTTGTGGAAACCTGACACCTGCAGCTGTCACTGCAGCGTCTGCATGACAAAAAATGCACACCACACTTTTCAGATTTCTAGTTCCGAAAATGTTGAGAATTAATTTCTCCCTCCACTTTGTAATTATGCTCGACTTTGTGTTGATCCGTAACCTAAAATCTGAATGAAAGCCACTGCAATCTGTGGCTGTAACATAAACATACTCTGCCTTCACATTGCACTGTTTCAGGTTCTACTTCGATCAAACCTCGTGTGAGAGGTGGACGTCACAATCTCGTACTCACATGGATGTTGAGTTCCACGTTCTTCCACTGGCAAAACCGAGTGAACTTGTCACTGAGGTCAGAACAGAAACAGGGTTAAAATGGGACCGTGCCAGCAGTGAGAGCCATGGCTGTGTTTCCACACGTTCACCGGCTCACCTTTCAATGAACTTCTGGAAGATGTTCCCTCTCAAGCTGTCACAGATCTCCACTATGTATGGCTGCAGCAGAGACAGAAAGAGGCTCAGCTCAGAAGCCTTATGAGAAACATTCACTTCTGACATGGACACGCAGCTCATGTCAGAGTTTCTAGTTTTTGCTCACAAGACCAAAGAGAAAAACAGTTACATTTTTCAAGCATCTGTTTTAATAAACGGTCAACAGTTCCAGCTGAATGTACGATTTAAATATTGAGTAATAACACGGGAAATACTGGCATATGCATGGCGTATTTTGGAGTTGCAATGAGTCACAGGGGATAAGTGAGTAAACAGACTAATAGCCAGGCGGTGGGCTAAAAGAGGAAAAGAGTGATTCGATTTACCAAGATGCAGGCCAACTTTTGTCTGGCTTGTTCTGGACTTATTCTGCTGGGCCTTTCCTTCCAACAACGGATACTTAAGAGTAAGGCATGTATAACTATAAAATATGAGACTTAATCTGGATGGATAGCATTAATTCAGTGAGGAGAGTATCAGAGGTTGGCAGATAGAGAGGAAACACAGTGAGGTGTGTACTGTAGCAGCTTACAGTGAAGACAGTAATGAGACGGTTTCTAATATACAGCTACAAGGACTTTTTAGGAACTGGAGGAAATGGAAAACTCTTCTGACTGAGAAAAGTTAAAACAGCTGAAAGGAGTGTGCTTGTTTGTTGCTATGGTTTCTCAGTTTTTTTCTTGTTCTGCAGGTGTAGAAGTAAACTTCTTGGGTGTTTTTTCTTTAGCTTTCTTTCTCTACTACTTCTACCTCCTTTGCCATTAAACCTTTTTCCCCTCCTCTCTCCCTTTATTTTCCGTCTCTGTGTCCATTACAAATGAAATAAACCCAAAGCCATATTGTCAAACAGGACATGTTAAAGAAAGTAAAAGACAAGCAAAGTCTGTTGCACACCATCAGACACTGCTATATTAGTTTATTGATTCAAGGATTCCTCAAACATGCATGAAAGAATCAAGGCAACACTCCAGATATGTTTTTGATGAAGGAATAACATTATGATATGTTATAAAGCTCAAAAAGTCCATTTACAACATGGCAAACTGACCCAAAGCATGACATAACTTCCACCGTGTCTAGAGACAGCAGTCTCTCTTTCCTGACCGGATTCATACTTTGCTAAGTATCTGAGCAAAACTGTGAAAGCAAAAGTTTCACATCTATTTTGAAAAGCTGATTTTAGATAATCTGCTTCCTGTTTGGTGTAAAAAGGCCCTCCCATGTGCTGGGAGTGCGTTTTACCTGGAAGAGAGTTGGGGGGACCATTTTCTTTGCCAGATGACTCTGCACATGGTCCACTGCCTTCTTGGAAAATGGCTGCAAAAAAAAAAAAAAAAACACGGGGTGATTAAAGATGCAATGTGAACAGTAGTTTCAGTTCTGCTTCCTCTGTGCAAGAAGGCTGTCCCATGGGTCAACATGCTGCTGCTGCTGCTGGGAGGCTCCAGAGGTAGCTGGGTGTATGTGGGCCGTTTAAGTTTAAAGTTATCACATCAAAATAATTATGACTCAAAAAGGTCTTAAGATGTTTCTTTTTTGCAAAAATGTTTGGTTTACTTTCTTAGATACTTGTATTTTTTATCAATACTGAATGCTTGTTTTGTTTTTAACTCTGAAATCTCAAGATGAGAAAGGCATTATAAATCAAATGTATTATTATTAATATTAGTTATCCACTTTAGTTATGTGCTACTTTGTTCTACAGCATAAACTCTGCTTAAATGCGCATTGAAGTTTCTGATTGTAGCACACAGAGTTTTTAAGAGTTCGGGACTTTTTGCAAGATGTATATTTTGTGTCTGCAAATTTGTGTTGACTAATCTAGAAACATTAAATTAGGAAAAACTGTAAAAAACTGCAAGCTGTGAACTGAACTGAGATCAGCAAAGCAAAGCATCCATTCAGGTGAAGCTGCTATCTCAGACACACAGCCAGAGGGGAAAATGAAGCAGCAGCTGGATTTGTGTTAAAGGTGTTCTTCCCAGCACCGCCTACCAGTTAGGATGATTCTGGATAAAATCTACAGCCAATAAAAAAAGAGGCGAACTCGACGGATGCCGGTGTCCCGTTTAATCCGGTTTTAGTGCTTCGTGTAGCGACATCAGCGTTTTTTTTTTAATTGTTTGGCCTAGCTGACACAAGATGAGTATGGAAGTATTTACACACCTGCATCCTGACAGGGACATTTGCAAAATCAACTGATTCCCCTTCATGCAGCTGGGCAAACAGACAAGACTTTTCTGCAAAATGAAAAGTCACTATCAACCAAAAAAAGGAGGTTTTTAAATGTAATGCATTAAATTCTTTTTTTTTTTTTTTTAAGTTTATACATTAGGTCATTTGATTAATTGTGGTATTTTAACTAGCAGTCTTTTTGTTTAGCTGCCTGGTAAAGTAAAAACACATGACAAACAGGTCATTCATGTTAAAAACAACCAAGCATCTGGATGTGTAGCCAAAACTAAGAGTGGTGAGATTGCGATTTCTGTGACTTTTTTCACAAGCCTTTGTTTACGTCCAGATTTACATAGTCTGACTTCTTCTGGTGCAGATTTGTGATGCATTTCTCATGTCAATGACGTAAAGGTCAGATAAAATGCAGTGTTCAGACTTTGAACACTCTCGAACGCTCATCTGATTTAGTTCCACATATGCATGTGGCACAAATCAGAGTTTTTGGGAGGTGAAAAGGTCAGAACTCGGTTGTTCAGAGCGCCATGAAAAAGTCAGACACAGGCCACATTTTGGGAGAAAAAATAAAATAAAATAATAAAACATCAGATTTGAGTCGCATTCGCTTGCTGTGTGAATTTAGTCTTTGGTAGCATGTGCTTCAAATGGGAGGATTTTAACCAGAAAGACTGACCTTGGCAAGTTGCATACAGAATGGTCTGGTTCAGAACTTTCACAGCAAGATATGCCATTTAAAAACACATAACAGCAGCAACATGGAACCTGATCTGAGTTAATGAATCATTCCATTTGATTAAAGGAGCTGAATAAATCCCCCGACAGAAATGATTCATTTTCTGCTTTCACTTGAAGTCAGCAGCATGCTGGAGGCCGCCTGACCGACAGCAGGCGTCCTCTCTGTGTATTCTCACATGTGAACAGGACAGCAGCTCCTTCATGATGTAGATGTCATAAATCTGCCGGCTGCGGCTCAGACGCTCGTCCTCAGAGTCCAGCTTCTCGTACTCCTTGATCTGAAACAGAAACGGGACTCAGATTCACAGGGCTTCTGGGGGGGCCATATGTGGCTGAGCTGGATTATAGAGGCCTAATGCCACCCACCCACCCACACACACACACACACACACACACACACACTTCCGACTTACTTCTTCGTAGAACTTGAGCTGAGGCACAGCCTCGTCAATCTCGTTCATACAGAAATCTTTAAACAGCAGGAAGCCTGGGAAAAAAACAAAAGACACAAAGTGGTGAGAAAAAGAACTACGTGTTCACTGATACAACTGATAGAACTGTTCCTAATATTATCATCACTAAATAACATAACAGCTTTCCATATAACGGTAAAGTGATTCCTGAGTGACCGTCCAAAACAATTCATATATATAACTAATAAAATCATGATCCCTTTAAACCACCATCTTTTAATTTGGTGTTAAAACAGTTACTTTTGTTTCCCACAGTAACATGAAATATGCTCCGTTTTAAGAAATGTGTTTAATTTGGGGAAAAAGAAACGTTAGAGAATCACTGCAAACTTCTATGTATGAAAGATCTAGCATAGATATGACCAAGCTGTAATGTTTCTATGTTGCATTTGAGATCAGAGTCTACAAATGGCCAAAGTCTCACTACCTCTGAACCCACTTCACAAAAAAAATTAAATAAAATGAAATAATTGGAGGGGGGAGGACTTCTCAGATTGTTCAAGTAAATAAGACATTGGAAAGCATACTCTGAGTGATTATGACAATGTTTACACTAAAGTCACAGACGGACAATGAACAGGTCAGATGGATGGATAGCTGCTGGCTAACGGATTGTTTCATGAAGACACTTGAATCAAGTTCTCCATTTCTCTAGGCTGCACAGGAAGCATGCACTGGTAGAAATCCTTCTCCCAAACATACTAACATATATTAATACATACACAGGCAGGAAGCATGATCCTCAGTCAGAACAAACAGCAGCTCACAGAATCTGTGAACCAAGCTGCAGCCTAAGAAACACAAAGGAAGGAAGCGGCCTGTTTCTGCCTCTGGCCTCACTGGTATGCTTACCGTCAGTTCAAACAAATGCTGCATTCACGGTCATTACGGAACAATTAGCAGTCAGTGTTCTAGAATGAAATCCGTTGTCTGTATTGTTTCCGTTTCATTTGCCGTCACCATGCCACACTCGATGTGCAGAATGTTCAGACTTTTCTTTACAGTCATTTGTAAATAACTTTATACAGTTATATTTCAGGAAATGGAGAAAAAAAACTACAAAAGAGAAGAAAAAAGCATTCTACTTCATGAACAATATTTCAGAGCTGCAGAGCTGCAACTAATTATCGATTATTCTGACAATCAATTGATAAAAAAAATGAACTCTGCAACCACTGCAGCCTCTTATTAACAATATTAGAAATACATTAAAAGACGCCATTGAACCATTCAATTTCTTTTTAAATAAAACACTTAATTGTGTAAAATACAACTAGAGTTCTTTAGTGAACTATTGATTATTTGTAGGAAAGGATGAATCTGCAGCTAAAATATGCCAGCATGTGAATACATGTAAATCATATCAATACAATGTAAATCTGCTGCGTTGATTTATTTTTTATCAACCAATTAATAATTAGATGGCAAAAGCTACTTAATAGATTTTTTTTTCTTTTTTTTTTAACAGAATTTGAAACAAGTGAAGAAAAAAACAAAGCTAATTTCAGAGTTCTGGGTTGAACACAGATACACGTTTTTATGTCTTAAATGGAAAATGTGAGTTTTGGCTCAATTAAACTTTCTCTTCCAGCAAAACGGCCTTTTTTGAGTCTGTATAGTTCATTTAACGATTAATCAATTACTAAACTGGTTGACAGTTACTTCAGTAATTGATCCAGACCTACAATATTTCCACTTTTATAACCTTAGTATTTGTAAGAAGAACATTTCAATTTATTTTTATATTCCAGCCTTCTTAAAAGCTTGATGTGTCTAAAACAATCTCCAACTATCAGAGCTGAAATAACTCCAGGATATTTACCATCTAGTCATTAAACATCCAGTGAAACAGAGGCGGCTTTCTTTATTAAAATCAGACAGATTAGCTAAAAACATGGCCAATATCTCCAATGTCCCGGCGAAGGACAATATGTCGCTGCGGGGCGTCCCTGAATCCTCACCGAAACGCCACGAGGAGCTGAAGAGGTGAAAGAAAAACTCTTCCATGTTGCCTACAGAGATGAGACCCACTGTTGCCATGGTAATTGCGTGTGCGTGTGTGTGTGCGTGTGTGTGTATGTCTATGTGCGAACAATGGTGTGAAGACACAGATTAGATGTCGAAACGATCACATCGCCCTCCAGGAGGCCCGCTCCGATATTATGGCCGGCAGTCGAACGGCTTTCTAAAAGCTGCATGCGAGACGTTTCACAGCTCCCCCGGTGGTCGTAATACAGATTCACATCAAAGGGGGGAAAGGAGAGGGATAAAAACAGAGAGGTTTAATGAACTGAGAGGCTCACTGCAACATGTTGCAGCTTTTATGTAACACGGAGCTGAGCAAACCACCTGATTCTCACTGCATCCCGAAGCCCGAGATGCAGCCAGTTTCTAACCCAGGGCTGTGGGACAAAACGTCATCTCAAGAGAACTAGCAAACCAAAAAATAAAACACTATAGAAAAACTACAATCTTTGAAGGCTTAATTGAGAATTTATTTCCTGTTCAGCAATGAATAAAGTATAAAATACTTCAATTAAACAATTTTGTAGGTAAGCCATGCATTGTACTGTAGATCCAAAACTTCGGAAGAGTTTCGTATGATGGTGTATGGGACACTGTTGATAGAAAGAAAGAACAAAAAGAGAAGGTATACATCTCAACAGTAATTTGCGAAGTGGAACATTAAGAAACCACACCTGGAATACTTGATAAACCAACATAACTTAGTGAATAAAATCAGGCCAAAGTTCATCGACCTTGTCAGAGACTAAAAAGGTCATATAGAAACTCTTTACCAGGCATTACTGCTGCCAGAGATTGCTCAACAGTCATGTGTTGGTCATATTTCCACATTTTGGCTGAGTGTTTCCTATTTATAGAAGATGGTTCAACATTCCCCAGCTGGTATATACCCGAGTTTACATTTTCTATCTATTCCAGAAAGCTCTGACATGAAAAAGCAGGAGATCCAAAGGTGAACCTTTAATCTTGGCTGTAGCTAAAGCAGACGCCCCCAGTGTTCCTGTACTCAGTCCCCCTGTGGCTTCATCCGATTAGAGCCAGGTATTAGCAAAATTAGACTGTTAATGGGATCCACTGTTTACACCAATCCTGACCCGGACGGAGACTTAACCTTGCCCATAATTCCTGGGATTCCTTTCAGGAAATATATTATTTTCTTTTTCAGAAACAACAGTTTTGACTCTTCTGTTTTTAGTTAGTTTTATTTTTTTTATCTGGTTCATAGAAATACATTTGTCAAAAAAAAATATCACATAGCAAATTCTTCCATACACTGGTAGCTCTGCCTTACTGGAGGCGCAAAAATCAGAACATTTCAAAGTCCATACCTCCTGCACGGAGGGGAGAACTGTGGCTTACAGTGGCCCAGCTCAAGGCACTCCAGGCTGGGATGGTGGCAGAGGATTGCTCCCATCCACTGGTGGCTCTGTGCCTCACAAGATGCATGAAACTCAAAGGAATTTCTAAGTCCAACCCTTCAGCTTAGAGGTGAGAACGTTTTCCAATTTATGTGAAGTGTGGTCTATGCTAGCTTGAAACCTCTGCATCTCTTTAATACAGTCATGTATTAAAGTCGTCAACACCTGATGAAATTAGGCTTTGCGTAGCCTGGTTGATTCACACTAAGCCAGTAGATAAAAACAATTCACTACCCCCCCAAAATTTGCTTAAAATCCACATGACAACTGGATGGAAACAGTTTGTGGATTAAACAGAATTTAGGGCTGCTGTCCAGACAATAGCTGCGTTTCCACTGACCAAGTAATTGCACAATTTGACATTTTGAAAACAAATTTGCTTTATGGAAACACGCCAAAAACATGGTGTGGCATGTTTTTTAATGCTTTATCGCATCACCAGACCTATTCATCTGTGACTGTAATTATGTTTCTCATTTAATAAAAACACCACAATGGCAAAATTGTATTTTGTTGACAATAACAGAATATTGTCAAAGTCGTGCGCACATTTGTAATGGCAAAATGCCAAATGAGTTTTTCAAAGGACATCAGAAGCAGAAAAAGATGAGATGACTGCAGCTTTAAGACAAACACAGAGCACACACATCCTCACTAACAGAACATTAAACAGCTTAATAAATGGCAACATAAAGTAATAATGTCATATGGTGACTTCACATATCCCAGATGTTATGAACTTAATTTATCCATGCTAATGTAATATTTAGTCAGTTGGACAGAGTCTTGCAGCAGCAGATGTTCACACTGGACACTAATGACACTGGTCAAATGACTAAAGGTCACTCAGTGATGGAAGCACAGATGAGACAGGAAAGAAGAAAACAGACATATTGTTACTGATATTACCATCACAATAATTAGCAACATTATTGCAAGATTATCGAATATTGTGCAGCTACAGAATCTGATTATTGAAAATAAAGTAGCTCTATTTAAATAGAAGAGCATTACTATGCAAGCTTAGGTTTGTTCCATGTATAGAGCGCTTTACAAAAGTATTCACACGCCCTCAGAGCTGAGAGGCCACAGAAGAGATGAGCTACATTTATAGCTAGAATAATTGGGGTGTCGTAATAAAAGGGGGCTCAGCATAAATGCACACCACACTTTTGAGAGTATTTTTTTAAAATGTAAACATGGATCATGGATATGATGGGCAAGAGTTCTGTTTGGGATCATTAAAATATTTTTTAAATGAACAACTTTCTTTCAACTAGCTATGCACTGTTGTTTCATTACATAA